>NC_138299.1:93990000-94062500 GCF_965601325.2 Salmo salar
ATGAATAATGGACTCTATCTGCCAAATACCAACTAGTAGTACTTCAAACAATACAATACCATGAGAATAGACTGAGGTGAGACAGATAACAACAGCTATTCCTCTGCCTAACACGTATTGACAGTGTGGAGAATCCTGAGTGTCTGTGAGTTATTGTCAAGACTAGCCTGGGTACCAGTCATGTTTGGAGTGGCAAGGATTAGCATTATGGGACAAACATACTGGTACCCAGGCTATTGTCAGACTGTCTGCTGGTGGTTTTTTGTTACATTCTACACCATCACTGTGTCACCGCCACCAAACCATTTCTCCATGCTATTCTTCTTCATTGGTGTGATCTGGTAGTGTTCTAAATGATCTGGCCAAAAATGAAGCAAACATGTAAATAATGTGGATAGTCATTTCACCCGAGCACTGCTCTCCTGAAACATTTGACTAGATTTTTGTAATGCCGATTGTTTTGTAAATCGTTATCTTTTTAAAAAGTGTGTTTTGTATGAGTCCTTGCATTTTTCTCAATGTTTGTTTGAATGTTCTTTTTTTTTATTTGAGTAAAACAAAATATGTCCTGTTCAGATCACATGGTCTAGTCATCTCCTGTAACTCATCAGTCCATTCTTATCTCATTGACCAATCCCAGATTGACTAACCCCTAACTTCTACACCCTACACACTTCCCCTAGACAGACACTCCCTACACAGATCTGAACTGAAAGGGTGTCACACAGACAGGAAGTAGATGTCAGCGTTATGACAACAATTCCAGCTGGCCTATCAAAAGACAAAATGGAGCATCAGGGATTAACATATTGCTTTTCCAATGCTTTCAGATCTACACAACAAATTCATACGTGCTAGTGATCTACTTACATTTTGGGCACATGTATTTAAAGCGGGTTTCAGAGTCATGTTCCTCATCAGCATTTAACAGAAACGAGAGATTCTCCCTGCACAGTAAACTGTATGTATCACTGACTCAGAAGAGAAACTTCAACCAACAGTCAGTGAAGTAGAGCAGTGCCCACAGCTTTGATATGGATAGTTATTAAGACAGTAATGGAGGTGGTTCAATATAAACCCAGTCACAGTCAGACACGGCACTTAGTTATTATGGAGACTAGGATGTTTCACCATCTCTGTGTGTTACCTAGATTTCCTCCCTCCCTCTTTCTATCTCAGTAGAGTTCACATAAGGCTATTGGTTTGTCACATTCAGAGTAACACTGATTTCTACTCTTGTTTAAGCCACAGTGTTTAATGTGCATGTTGATAACCTGTTGACGAGGTGTCCCTCATAACTATATGTTTATTTATGCCTTTCACTTTGCTGCATCCCAGAGTATTCCTGTTGCCACCAGCTACCATCATAATGTTCCACCAGTTTGGAAATCGCATATTGATAAATACATTTTTTCCCGTGGAAAATGTTTGCGGGATTGTTGTTTTTCAATAAAATAGTCACCCCATCTCCTCTCTCAGTGTCACACACACACACACACACACACACACACACACACACACACACACACACACACACACACACACACACACACACACACACACACACACACACACACACACACACACCCTGGGGTGAGTGGTGAACAGATGGGTCTGTTCTGACACATTAGTCAGATTTGAGACACACACACACCACACACACACACCACACACATGCTTTATAAATTCATATTTTTGAGGAGGTCCAGTCTGATACACCTCTCTGCATAGTAAGTCATCTCCATCACAGCCCTCTCTGCCCCGCTGTCCACCACAATTACATTCTTCCACAGTTTATTACATTGGATTGGTTGCACTCTGGATTTCTACTGTGTTTGTCTGAAATGACAGCCTGTGTACTCCACTGGTGAAGGACAGATTCCAGGCGTCGTGTGTGTGTGTGTGTGTGTGTGTGTGTGTGTGTGTGTGTGTGTGTGTGTGTGTGTGTGTGTGTGTGTGTGTGTGTGTGTGTGTGTGTGTGTTGGTCTGTGAAAGCAGAGATAGCATGAAATTGTATTAAAGTGATTGGGTCTATCCTACTCAAAATACGGCAGTGGTTATTGTCATGGCTCTTCCTGATGAAGGGAATGACCGAGGGAGAGAAAACGAGAGGGAGAGAGTGATGGAGAGAGAGAGTGATGGAGAGAGAGAGTGATGGAGAGAGAGAGTGATGGAGAGAGAGAGTGATGGAGAGAGAGAGTGATAGAGAGATGGAGCGAGAGAAAGTGATGGAGAGAGAGAGTGATGGAGAGAGAGTGATGGAGAGAGAGTGATGGAGAGAGAGAGATGGAGCGAGAGAAAGAGCAATGGAGAGAGTCATGGAGTGTGAGAGAGTGATGGAGAGAAAGAGCAATGGAGAGAGTGATGGAGTGTGAGAGAGAGTGATGGAGAGAAAGAGAGATGGAGCGAGAGAAAGTGATGGAGACAGAGAGTGATAGAGAGAGAGTGATGGAGAGAGAGAGAGATGGAGCGACAGAAAGAGTGACGGAGAGAGTGATGGAGTGTGAGAGAGAGTGATGGAGAGAGAGTGATGGAGAGAGAGTGATGGGAGAGAGGGATGGAGAGAGAGGGATGGAGATGGAGAGAGAGTAATGAAGAGAGAGTGATGCAGAGAGAGAGAGTGATGGAGAGAGAAAGAGTGATGGAGAGAGAGAGTGATGGAGAGAGAGTGATGGAGAGAGAGTGATGGAGAGAGAGAGTGATGGAGAGAGAAAGAGTGATGGAGAGAGAGAGTGATGGAGAGAGAGATGAGAGCGAGAGAGAGAGAGCCCCCCCCCCCCACCCACCTCCCCCCTCGCTCTCTCTCCGCCCCAGGGCAGGTACACTCATCTGTTATCTGGCTTGGTACCGAGACGCCCCCGCGGAGACGTTACTGTGGGTTTATTAAAGCCTTCTCCTGTTGTGTGTCTGTGTGTGAGTTTGTGTGTGGTGTTTGTGCCACAGGGGCCTAGCTATTGTTCTGAAATGGAGTCAACATCACAAAATATAGTTACAGCTTTCTGCAGCAGAAGAGAGACAAAGGATGTGGTCTGCTAGGGTTTGTCTAGTCTATAGTTTCCATTGAGCCAGACAAGCTCAACCATGGCCCAAATGTATGCACATATGACTGGACGTCACTTTGAATTAAATAATTTGCTAATGGCATATATTATATATTATCTAGGATCATGCAACACCTCCCTAGCTGAAATGCACATGATCATTATCAGTCACCAGTTGGTTTTACACCTTCCCAAAATGTGCAGTTAATGATCTGTGCTACAGAGTGATATAAATTGAAATGTTCTAGCATTACTGGAGACCAGCATTCACGATAAACGCTGCGTATGTCAGCTCAAACAGAAATTACCTTTACATTTCAATCACGCTATTGCACTGAACTTAAGCGATACGGATTGAATCAGACCCTATATCAAAGTTTCTAATAGCTGAGTTATTAGCTACAACGAATCCAGCTTGTCTGTAACACTTTTCTACCCGGAGTCTACACAATCACCTTCATCATCATCATCACCATCATCATCACCATCATCATCATCATCATCAGGAAATCAACAGTGAATGATAAGAATGAAGGAGACAAGTGAATCCTCTGGGTGAGTTGTTAATATCTGACACTAAATACACAAGAGGGACACCAGAGTAAAGAAATACAATCATTTTGAATGTAATAATAAAATGTATTTTATTTATTATCATATTAGAAGTGGTTTAAAATCGTATCATGTTTATACAGTACCAGGCAAAAGTTTGGAAACACCTACTCACTCAAGGGTTTTTCTTTATTTTTACTAATTTCTACATTGTAGAAATCATGTAGTAACCAAAAAAGTGTTAAACAAATTCTTCAAAGTAGCCACCCTTTGCCTTGATGACAGCTTTGCACACTCTTGGAATTCTCTCAACCAGCTTCATGAGGTAGTCACCTGGAATGCATTTCAATTAACTAGTGTGCTTTGTTGAAAGTTCATTTGTGGAATTTCTTTCCTTCTTAATGCGTTTGAGACAATCAGTTGGGTTGTGACAAGGTAGGGGTGGTATACAGAAGACAGCCCTATTTGGTAAAAGACCAAGTCCATATTATGGCAAGAACAGCTCAAATAAGCAAAGAGAAATGACAGTCCATCTTTAAGACATGAAGGTCAGTCAATACGGAAAATTTCACGAACTGAAAGTTTCTGCAAGTGCAGTAGCAAAAACCATCAAGCGCTATGATGAAACTGGCTCTCATGAGGACCGCCACAGGAATGGAAGATCCAGAGTTACCTCTGCTGCAGAGGATATGTTCATTAGAGCTACCAGCCTCAATAAGTCCTTCACAGAGTTCAAGTAACAGACACATCTCAACACCAACTGTTCAGAGGAGACTGCGTGAATCAGGCCTTCATGGTCGAATTGCTGCAAAGAGACCACTACTAAAGGACACAAATAAGAATAAGAGACTTGTTTGGGCCAAGAAACACGAGCAATTGACATTAGACCGGTGGAAATCTGTCCTTTGTTCTGATGAGTCCAAATTTGCGATTTTTGGTTCCAACCACCGTGTCTTTGTGAGACGCAGAGTAGGTGAACGGATGATCTCCGCATGTGTCGTTCCCACCCTGAAGCATGGAGGAGGAGATGTGATGGTGTGGGTGTGCTTTGCTGGTGACACTGTCAGTGATTTATTTAGAATTCAAGGCACACTTAACCAGCATGGCTACCACAGCATTCTGCAGCAGTACACCATCCCATCTGGTTTGCACTTAGTGGGACTATCATTTGTATTTCAACAGGACAATGACCCAACACACCTCCAGGCTGTGTAAGGGCTATTTGACAAAGAAGGAAAGTGATGGAGAGATGCATCAGATGACCTGGCCTCCACAATCCCCTGACCTCAACCCAATTGAGATGGTTTGGGATGAGTTGGACCGCAGAGTAAAGGAAAAGCAGCTAACAAGTGCTCAGCATAGTATGTGGGAACTCCTTCAAGACTGTAGGAAAAGCATTCCAGGTGAAGCTGGTTGAGAGAATGCCAAGAGTGTACAAAGCTGTCATCAAGGCAAAGGGTGGCTACTTTGAAGAATCTCAAATATAAAATATATTTTGATTTGTTTAAAACTTTTTTGGTTACTACATGATTCCATATGTGTTATTTCATAGTTTTGATGTCTTCACTATTATTCTACAATATAGAAAATAATACAAATAAAGAAAAATCCTTGAATGAGTGGGTGTGTCCAAACATTTTACTGGTATTGTAACTTGGGGTGTATACATTTCAGTTCACAATAAATATTTTAGTTACTGTTTATATACAGTACATGTATAAATTGTGTATGATTTCATTCTCTACATTTTCATACTTTAAAACAGTGGTCACCAAACTTTTCTAAGCCGAGATCACTTTGAGTTAAAATACCGCTCAGAATGATTTTAAACATGATTAAACAAAATGTAAGGTAAGCCAATGCAACATTGACCAATTTAAAAGCAGTTCTGTAGCAATGAGGCTTGTGCAATAGACTGTAGGCCCAATACATTATCACTGCATACTGGCTATGCTAGAATTGCCTTGCCACTGTTATTCTTCCATTTTAAAATTAAATTCAAAACTTGAGGTATGTGAGCCACTGGTTATAGATAATTTGTTGTATTACTTGTGAGGCACAGCTGAGTGAGCATAAATTGAAACAATTTGCTTTCTTTATCTTACTGGACTGATGGTGCCTGCATCTGATGATCAGTCTCAGTGGAGGGAGAGCATCAGAGGATGGGATCGGAGCCGTGCTCTCTCAGCGCTCTGGCAGCCACCGAAGCTCCGCCCCTGTGCTTTCTTTTCGAAGAAGCTCAGCCCGTCCGAGCAAAACTATGATGTGGGGGACCGGGAGCTGTTGGCTGTTGTCAAGGCTCTGAAGGCGTGGAGACATTGGCTTGAGGGGGCTAAACACCCTTTTCTCATCTGGACTGACCACCGCAATCTGGAGTACATCCGGGCGGCGAGGAGACTGAACCCTCGCCAGGCAAGGTGGGCCATGTTCTTTACCCGTTTTGTTTTCACCCTGTCCTACAGACCAGGTTCCCAGAACGCTAAGGCAGACGCACTGTCCTGGATGTATGACACAGAGGAGCGGTCCATAGATCACACTCCCATACTTCCGGCCTCTTGCCTGGTGGCACCGGGGGTGTGGGAGTTGGACGCGAACTTCGAGCGGGCGTTACGCACAGAGCCCACTCCTCCCCAGTGTCAAGCTGGGCGTCTGTACCTTCCGTATGCTGTCCGCGACCATTTGATCTATTGGGCCCACATGTCACCCTCCTCTGGTCATCCTGGCATCGGTCGGACGGTGCGTTGCCTTAGTGGGAAGTACTGGTGGTCCACCTTGGCCAAGGACGTGAGGGTTTATGTTTCCTCCTGCTCGGTGTGCGCCCAGTGCAAGGCTCCCAGGCACCTGCCCAGAGGGAAGTTACAACCCCTCCCCGTTCCACAACAGCCGTGGTCACACCTATCGGTGGACTTCCTCACGGATCTTCCTCCCTCACCGGGCAACACCACAATCCTGGTCTAAGTCCTGCCATCTCCTCCCTTTGCTCGGTCTCCCTACGGCCCTACAGACTGCGGAGGCCCTGTTCACTCACGTCTTCCGGCACTACGGGGTGCCTGAGGACATAGTCTCTGATCGGGGTCCCCAGTTCACATCCAGAGTATGGAGGGTGTTCATGGAACGTCTGGGGTCTCGGTCAGCCTCACCTCAGGTTTTCACCAGGATGTGGGTAGAGTAAACCAGGATGTGGGTAGGTTTCTGCGGTCATATTGGGCAGAGATGGCCCAAAACTCACTCCGCCACTCCTCCACTAACCTCTCCCCTTTCCAGTGCGTACTGGGGTATCAGCCGGGTCTGGCACCTTGGCATCAGAGACAGATCGAAGCTCCTGCGGTGGACGAATGGTTTAAGCGCTCGGAGGAGACCTGGGACGCTGCTCATGTGCATCTGCAACGGGCTGTGAGGCGACAGAAGGCGAGCGCCGACCGCCACCGCAATGAGGCCCCGGTGTTCGCACCGGGGGACCGGGTCTGGCTCTCGACCCGAAACCTGCCCCTCCACCTGCCCTGCCGGAAGCTGGGTCCGCGGTTTGTGGGGCCATTCAAAGTTCTGAGGAGACTGAACGAGGTATGTTACAGGTTACAGCTTCCCCCCGATTATCGTATTAATCCCTCGTTCCATGTGTCTCTCCTCAGGCCGGTGGTGGCTGGTCCACTCCAGGAGTCTGAGGTGCGGGAGGTTCCTCCACCCCCTCTGGACATCGATGGGGCCCCGGCGTATGCTGTCCAAGCCATCCTGGACTCGAGGCGTCAGGCGAGGGGCCTTCAGTACCTCATGGAGTGGGAGGGGTATGGTCCGGAGGAGAGATGCTGGGTGCCAGTGGAGGACTTCCTGGACCCTTCGTTGCTGCGGGAGTTCCACCGTCTCCACCTGGATCGCTCTGCGCATCGTCCTCCGGGTCGTCCCTGAGTTCGGTGTCAGCGCGGGGGAGGGGGGGGGTACTGTCACGACTTCCGCCGAAGTCGGTCCCTGTCCTTGTTCGGGCTGCGTTCGCCGATTGACGTCACCGGCCTTTTAGCCATCGCCGATCCACTTTTCATTTTCCATTTGTTTTGTCTTAGTTTTACACACCTGGTTTCACTTCTCTAATTACTTGTTCATTATTTAACCCTCTGTTCCCCCATGTTTTTTTGTGAGTGATTGTTTGTATGTTATACGGTCCGTTATGTGGGCTTGCTTTATTGTATTGTATTTGCCTATTTTGAGTAAATTAAGTTTATTTACTCATATCTGCTGTCCTGCGCCTGACTCCTCTACACAAGCTACACACAGACCTCATTACAATCTGCCTCTCACCGTCGGACAGCCCCTCAGCTTTCCCCCCTTCACTAAGACTGACCAAAATGGTCTTCCAGCTGATGGTGAAACTCGATTCACATTGCATTATTTCTGCCTCATACAGTAAATCTTGTTCTTACACTTCTAACCAGTTAATTAAAAACACACAGCTAATAATAATAAGACTATCGGTACGCTTTCCTGCTCATTCATTGAAGCTGCAGTGCTTGTTGCAGCGAGCGGGGTTAATTAAGTGCATTTTTCATTTTATTAGTGTTGAATAAAAAGTGTTGACAATGCTGAATAAAAACGTAGCGCTCTATTCAGTCAGATCTAATTTAGCCAACATCCGCATAGCGGTTCTTTTGGTGGTGCCGGAGCTGGAACTTGAGCTGTTAAATCCACAAGAGCCTCCAGGCATTATACCTAAAGTGGACATTGCCATTGAAGGCACAAAGTCGCATTAAGAGAAATCTCATGCAGCCCTGTTTACAATTTCAAACACTGGAATGCGAGATGTAATCGACACCATTTAATGATTTTCAATTTGAGTGTCATTATTTCTGTATAGCCTACACTTTCTCATTCTGAACTTCTAACGCGATCCAGACGATGATCACAAGAGCAGCTGCTCACCGATTTGACAGCTCCAATGCAGTTCAATCTCAGCCAAAACATCAGCTATGCGGGTGTCGGCTGTCGCCGGTTAATTCGTGATCTGATTGAATCTAGGCCATAAACATGAACTCACTCATAAAAACAGCAGCTTTTTGCTGTAGTCTCTCTTTAGTCATGGTTTTAGACATTTTGAAATCACAGTATCAATTTACTTTGCTGTGTGCACAAGGAAGCTGCAGACACATGGTGATCTGAGCAATCTGATTGGTTAGCGGTATTAGGTGCAAGGTGCACTTGATTTGATCACTGGGCACAGGGAGTAGGCAGAGTTTGTACCTTCAGACACATGAAATGGTTAAAAATGGGAACATTTCGACTACCCAGGCACACAGGGCAGCTGAAACAAGTGCACCTACCGGCAAAAGCGCGAGACAGAAAAAAAGTAGGAATGCAAGGCTTTATCATTAGTTGTTTTATAGAAATGTTTGGCGATTGACTAGGAATGCCTTGGAGACCACTGCTTTACAATATGATTAATACATGTATGTGTGTAAAATAATACAGTACTTTGACAACAGAATAGTTCAACAGTGTCTATAGAAAGACTCATCAGTCATGTTTGGAACATTACACTTCTATTACATCACTGTCCCAATATCAAGAGAATCTAAAGTTCCACTTCTTTACTCTTTTTACAACACTGGTGTCTCTTTAGATGTCCTGACCAACTGAAACTCTTCCCACACTAGGAGCAGTGGAACTGCTTCTCTCCTGTGTGAGTGAGCTGGTGTGTTCTGAGATGACTCCCTGTAGTGAAACTCTTCCCACACTGAGAGCAGTGGAACAGCTTCTCTCCTGTGTGAGTGAGCTGGTGTGTTCTGAGATGACTCCCTGTAGTGAAACTCTTCCCACACTAGGAGCAGGGGAATGGCTTCTCTCCCGAGTGAGTGAGCTGGTGTGTTCTGAGATGACTCCCTGTAGTGAAACTCTTCCCACACTGGGAGCAGTGTTTTGATCGTGGCTTGTCTGTCTCCCTCTGTTTCCTGGTGGGAGCTGGGTTAGAGGAACTTAATGTGGTTCCATGGTGCTGTGAGCTGCTGGAGGAGATGAGATTCTCTGATCTGATCTCTCCACTCCTCAACAGTCTGACATACTCATCAAGGTGACATCTCTTTATGTGCTTGTGGAAGAAGATCTGAGAGGTGATGGAGAACGGACAGCCAGAGCACGAGAAGATCTGGATCTGGGATGACTCAGAGTTCACATCTGAGAGATGAAGGGGAGAGAGAAAGAGAGAGTAAAAGAAAAAGAAATTAAAAGAAGAGAAATCAAGATCACAAGGTGCATGACGTTATTGTTCCAGACAACTTGACGTGAACAGAGAAAACTCAGGACCAGTATGAAAATACACCACAGAAAATATATTTAAAATCAATGAGTTGCAATTGAGAAATGAGTCATAATGAATATTAATCAGTACTAATGAGTATTAATGAGAAATAATGAGGTAATAATGAGTATCAATGAGTAATAATGAGTACTAATGAGTAACAATGAAGTAATAACAAGTATCAGTGGGTAATAATGGCATAACAATGGGTATTAATAAGTAATAATGAGTATTAATAAGTGATAATGAGGAATAATGAAGGAATAATGCGTGTTAATGAGTAATAATGAGTAATAAGGAGGTAATAATGAGTAATAATGAGTATTAATGGGTATTACTGAGTATAAATGAAGTAATAGGAGGTAAAAAGAAAATGAATGTAAGAGGAGTGAACAGAGGAGGACAAAGTAATGGCAGAGAGAGAGGGATGAGAGAGGAGGAAGAGGGGAGAAATGACCTTTAGCAGAGCTCTTTTTGTCCCAGAGGTAGTCGAAGACAATGCCCAGGTCTCTGGCGTGCTCCTCTCCGTACCAAACCAACAACTCCTCTCCAACAGCTATGGGCTTACAGCAGCGGTACAGAATCCCTCCTCTGTACTGGAAGGACACCAGATTCTGTTCTTCACGACGAGCACAGTTCACATATCTGAGAGAAAGAGAGGGAGAGACAGAGAAAGAGAGAGGGCAGTAGGGGCTTAATTATGTACAAGAGATTGAGGTCATCAACTTTCAAATATAGTATGAAACAGGTAGGTGCAGCGGTTCCTCGCAATGTCGGAATGATGCAATTTACCACAATCTGCCAACAGCTACCACAAAGTGTTGCGGCATAAAGCTCAAAACTTTTAATTGAGGAACCACTGTAGGTACAGAGAGAAACAGAAGGAGGAAGAGGACTGTTAGACTTCCTCTGTACTTCAGTGCTGCTCACCTCATCCAGTTGGAGTGAGTGTCTCTCCCAGCATCGATGTAGTCGTCCCAGTGTCTACTCTTGTAGATCTGAGGAAAACAACTATTCATATTTACACTTTTGATCAGGTTGGAAAAAATTCAAGAACAGCCCAATGACATACAGCACACACACACACACACACACACACACACACACACACACACACACACACACACACACACACACACACACACACACACACACACACACACACACACAGACACCCACTCCTCTCACCACTCTCCATGGCTTGGTCCTTGACTGTGAGCTCTCCTTCATAAGGGATGTCAGGGACGAAGAGGGGAGGACCATGGATCTCACACTCCTCCATGAAGAAAGACTTGCAGTCCTCACAGTCTGGGAGAGAGAAAGAGAAACAGAACATGTTAATAAACGTCAGTTATTATGATGATGATGAAGACATGCATTCAAAATGTAAAAAACCTGCGTGGTTGAGAGAAAGAGAGTAGGAAAATAAAGAGAGGAACAAACAGGGATGATATATTTCTGCATAAGAGCGTCAACGAAATGCCCAGGTGATAAAATTAAATGTGGGTAGATTTAGGTAAGAATGTTTATTTCACCAGCCACGAAGAGATCCAATCCCAAATCTCAATGGGACACAAACTGAGCAATATAACTTATTACTTCCTACGAATACATTTCTTGTTTTAGAAACATTAAAAATCATGGTCATCCTGGTTTTGTGTTTTTAAAATATAATTATGGCACATTTAACATATATTAAAAATATATAATGAGATTTCAAAAGAGGTCCTGAAATCTGGATCACTAATGTAAATTGTATTTGGACACAGTTCTCTTAGAACAAACCAAAATCTGCACGTTTCTAGGACCTACTATCAGTAACACAGGTAGCTTTCACATGGCTGTGAATCAGCTGAGAGACAAAGCAAGAAGAGCGTTCTATGCCATTAAAAGGAACATTAAAATTCCAATTAGAATCTGGCTCAAAATGTTGCAATCAACTATAGAACCAATTGTTCTATATGGCAGTGAAGTATGGGGACCCCATACTTCACTGCCATATAGAACAATTGGTTCTATACTCTCTAATAACGAATTTACCAAATGGGAGGATCATCCAATCTAAATAGTGCATGCAGAGTTTTGCAAGACTGTATTGTAAGTACAAAGAAAAACTCTAAATAACGCATGTAGAGCAGAATTGGGCCAATACCCCCTCCTGATTCAAATAGAAAAAAGAGCCATCGCATTTTACAACCATCTAAAAACAAGTGACCCCAAAACATTCCATCACACAGCTCTACAATGTCAAACATGAGAAGAGTCCCCTCAGTCAGCTGGTTCTGAGGCTCAGTTCAGTAACCCAAACCAACCGCATAGCGACTCAGGACAGCGCTCAGAAAATCTGGCCCAAACAAATCATCACCAAGCAAAAATAAAAATATATCACCTATTGGAAAAACACCACAAAAAATCTAAGTAAACTTCAATGCTATTTGTCTCTAAACAGACTGTAATGTACATGGTGGCAGACTATCTGACCACTGTAACTGATAGAAAACTGAGGAAAACACTGACTAGATACAGACTCAGTGAGCACAGTCTGGCTTTAAAGACCGGTCGTCACAGACAAACCTGGCTGCCCAGAGAGGACAGGCTGTGCTCACTCTGCTCCAGGGGAGAGGTAGAGACAGAGCTGCCTTTCCTATTAGACTGTGACAAATACTCAGAGCTAAGAGAATCTTTCTTTCCCAAAATGATCAGTCAGTACCCAGAATTTGAAACTATAAAAATATATATTTATTGGGTGAAAAGCCTAAATGTCAATAATCAGTCAGGTTGAGACTGGTCTACTACAGTGCCCTCCACTAGTATTGGCACCCTTGGTAAATACGAGAAAAACGGGCTGTGAATTTTTTTCTTTATTGTTAATCCTCTTGGTCTTTCATTCAAAATTTGTAAAAAAAAATCTAACCTTTAATTAAAGGTAATTAATTGAAAGAGAAAATACATTCTTATCATAAAACAAATATTTTTATCAAATATATGTGTGCCACAATTATTGGCACCCCTTCATTCAATACTTTTTGCAACCTCCCTTTGCCAAGATAACAGCCCTGAGTCTTCTCCTATAATGTGTAATGAAGTTGGAGAACACATGGCAAGGGATCTAAGACCATTCCTCCATACAGAATCTCTTCAGATCCGTCAGATTCCACACTTGTGGACTCTCCTCTTCAGCTCATCCCACAGGTTATATATTGGGTTCAGGTCAGGGGACTGGGATGGCCATGGCAAAACCTTGGTTCTGTGGTCAGTGAACCATTTTTGTGTTGATTTTGAGGTGTGCTTTGGAAGATGCTGAAAGATCCAACCACGGCCCAGTTTTAAGTTTCCTAGCAGAGGCAGTCAGGTTTAGATTTAATATCTGCTGGTACTTGATGGAGTCCATGATACCATGTATCCTAACATGTTGTCCAGGGCCTTTGGAAGAAAAACAGCCCCACAACATCAAAGATCCACCACCATACTTCATAGTGGGGACGAGGTACTTCTCTGCATGACTATCTTTCTGTCTACACCAAACCCACGTCTGGTGTTTGTTTCCAAAAAGCTATATTTTGGTCTCATTTGACCATAGAACTCGGTCCCATTGAAAGTTCCAGTAACTTTGTCAAACTGTAGGTGCTTGAGCTTGTTGTTTGATGACAGCAAAGGCTTTTTTATGACAACCCTCCCAAACAACTTGTGGTTATGTAGGTGACGTCTCATCATTACTGTATTCTCGGTGTCACGTCCTGACCAGTAAAGGGGTCATTTTGTTATTGTAGTGGGTCAGGACGTGGCAGGGATGTGTTTGTTTTGTGTTGTTGGTTTTTGTGGGTAGACAGAGACGGCCCACAGTCCGGAACCGACAGAGACGGCCCACAGTCCGGAACCGACAGAGACGGCCCACAGTCCGGAACCGACAGAGACGGCCAACAGTCCGGCGCAGCCAGAGTCGCCCGCCAGTCCGGCGCAGCCAGAGTCGCCCCTCAGCCCAGAGCCTTCAGCAGGGGTGGACAGGTTAGAGTGGGGACTAAGGCCGGAACCAGAGCCACCTCCGTAGGGGGGAGTATTGGGGAAGGGGGGGTGTTTGCACAGGAACTGTCGGTGACGGTGGCCACCCTCCCTTCCCTCCCTTTAGGTTTGGGTTTTTTGTTGTGGGTTGTAGTTGGTGTCTTATGGTTAAGGTGCATTCGGTGTCTGCACCTTTGGGGGGGGGGGGGGGGGGGGTACTGTCACGTCCTGACCAGTAAAGGGGTCATTTTGTTATTGTAGTTGGTCAGGACGTGGCAGGGGTGTGTTTGTTTTGTTGTTGTTGGTTTTTGTGGGTAGTTATGTTCCATGTATAGTCTATGTACCTTACAGGACTGTTTTTGTCGTTCTTTTGTTCAGTGTTCATTTCTTTAATAAATCAAGAAGATGATTCACATCCCCGCTGCAGTTTGATCCGATCATTACGACGCTTATGACACTCGGGTCATTCCCATAGTGTTGGATGACTAAGGGAACTTGGCCTGTGTGTCACCTCATATTTATACCCCAGTGAAACAGGAAGTCATAACTTATCACTTAAGTGTCCTTAATCACTCAGGTGAACTTAAAAACGTAAAATATGAATGAGTATCATCGCCGTGTGTGTAGGTGGCAGGGAAGTCAGGCGCAGGAGAAACCAACTTGGTATTACTTCTTGACATTATGGGGAAATCAAAAGAAATCAGCCAAGACCTCAGAAATGAAATTGTAGACCTCCACAAGTCTGGTTCATCCTTGAGAGCAATTTCCAAATGCCTGAAGGTACCACGTTCATCTGTACAAACAATAGTACGCAAATATAAACACCATGGGACCACGTGTTCTGTCTACTAGATGAACATACTTTGGTGCGAAAAGTGCAAATCAATCCCAGAACAACATCAAAGGACCTTGTGAAGATGCTGGAGGAAACAGGTACAAAAGTATCTATATCCACAGTAAAACGAGTCCTATATCAACGTAACCGGAAAGGAAGAAACCACTGCTCCAAAACCTCCATAAAAAAGCCAGACTTCGGTTTGCAACTGCACATGGGGACAAAGATCGTACTTTTTGGAGAAATGTCCTCTGGTCTAATGAAGCAAAAATAGAACTGTTTGGCCATAATGACCATCGTTATGTTTGGAGGAAAAAGGGGGAGGCTTGCAAGCCGAAGAACACCATCCCAACCATGAAGCACGGGGGTGGCAGCACCATGTTGTGGGGGTGCTTTGCTGCAGGAGGGACAGGTGCACTTCACAAAATTGGTGGCATCATGAGGAGGGGGGAAAATTATGTGGATATATTGAAGCAACATCTCAAGACATCAGTCAGGAAGTTAAAGCTTGGTCGCAAATGGGTCTTCCAAGTGAACAATGACCCCAAGCATACTTCCAAAGTTGTGGCAAAATGACTTAAGGACAACAAAGTCAAGGTATTGGAGTGGTCATCACAAAGCCCTGACCGCAATCCCATAGAATAATTGTGGGCAGAACTGAAAAAGTGTGTGCGAGCAAGGAGGCCTACAAACCTGACTCAGTTACACCAGCTCTGTCAGGAGGAATGGGCCAAAATTCACCCAACTTATTGTGGGAAGCTTGTGGAAGGCTACCCAAAACACTTGACTAAAGTTAAACAATTTAAAGGCAATGCTACCAAATACTAATTGAGTGTATGTAAACTTCTGACACACTGGGAATGTAGTGAAAGAAATAAAAGCTGAAATAAATCATTCTCTCTACTATCATTCTGACATTTCACATTCTTAAAATAAAGTGGTGATCCTAACTGACCTAAGGGAATTTTTACTCTTAAATGTCAGGAATTGTGAAAAACTGAGTTTAAATGTATTTGGCTAAGGTGTATATAAACTTCCGACTTCAACTGTATTTACCAAGGGTGCCAATATTAGTTATCAATATTGTAGTTGCCTTTAATGGTATAACCATTTCCACTACTACTAGTATTATTGATGCCTTATTGTTGTTGGTCCCAACATTATTTGTTATATGCATACTTTGACAACGTAAGTAATTTAACTTGCCTTGTCAATAAAGACTACTGAATTGAATTGAGAGAGAGAGAAAGAGAGAGAGAGAGAGAGAAAGAGAGAGAGCGAGAGATGATAGGCTTCGAGGGTACTCCTATAGTAGGTACACCTATAGTTCATCTCTTGGTAGTAGTACTTTAGACTACTTTATCACTGACCTCAACCCAGAGTCTCTCAGAGCGTTCACAGTCAGCCCACTGACACCCCTATCATACCACAGCAAAATCACAGTCTACTTGAAAAGAGCAATACTCAATCATGAGGCATAAAAGCCAAAGGAACTGGATACTATTAAGAAATGCTATAGATGGAAGGAATGCAGTTTGGAAATTCAATCCCTTTAAGATAGCTTCCTGGGTAAAACGTTCCACTGTAATAGTGAAGGTGTAAACTTGGCAGTAGAAAATCTTAACAGTATATTTGACCTCTCAGCTTCCCTATCAAATCTAAAAAATCTCAAATAGAAAATGAACAACAATGACAAATGGTTTCATGAAGAATGCAGAAATCTAAGAAAGAAATGGAGAAACCTGTCCAACCAAAAACATAGAGACCTGGAAAACCTGAGTCTACGCCTTCACTATGGTGAATCACTATAACAATACAGAAATACACTACGGAAAAGAAGGAACAGCACGTCAGAAATCAGCTCAATGCAATTGAAGAATCCATTGACTCTAACCACTTCTGGGAAACACTAAACAAACAACACGAAGAATTATCTATCCAAAATGGAGATGTATGGGTAAACCATTTCTCCAATCTTTTTGGCTCTATAACAAAGAACAAACAGCAAAAACATATACATGATCAAATACAAATCTTAGAATCAACTATTAAAGACTACCAGAACCCACTGGATTCTCCAATTACCTTGAATGAGCTACAGGACAAAATAAAAATCCTCCAACCCAAAAAGGCATGTGGTCTTGATGGTATCTTCAATGAAATGATCAAATATACAGACAACAAATTCCAATTGGCTATACTAAAACTCTTTAACTTCATCCATAGCTCTGGCATCTTCCCCAATATTTGGAACCAAGGACTGATCAGCAAAATCCACAAAAGTGGAGACAAATTTGTCCCCAATAACTGCCGTAGGATATGCGTCAACGGCAACCTTGGGAAAATCCTCTGTATTATCATTAACAGCAGACTCGTACATTTCTTCAGTGAAAACAATGTACTGAGCAAATGTCAAATTGGCTTTTTACCAAAATACCGTACAACAGAACACATATTCACCCTGCACACCCTAACTGACAAACAAACAAACCAAAACAAAGGCAAAGTCTTCTCACACTTTGTTGATTTCAAAAAATCCTTCGACTCAATTTGGCATGAGGGTCTGTTATACAAATTGATGGAAAGTTGTGTTGGGGGAAAAACATACGATGTTATAAAATCCATGTACACAAACAACAAGTGTGTGGTTAAAATAGCCAAAAAACACACACATTTCTTCCCACAGGGTCGTGGGGCGAGACAGGGATGCAGCTTAAGCCCCACAATCTTCAACATACAGTATATATCAACGAATTGGTGCGGGCACTACAAAAGTCTGCAGCACCCGGCCTCACCCTACCAGAATCTGAAGTCAAATGTCTACTGTTTGCCGATGATCTGCTGCTTCTGTCACCAACCAAGGAGGGCTTACAGCAGCACCTAGATATTCTGCACAGATTCTGTCAGACCTGGGCCCTGACAGTAAATCTCAGTAAAACCAAAATAATGGTGTTCCAAAAAAGTTCCAGTCGCCAGGACCACAAATACAAATTCCATCTAGATACCGTTGCCCTAGAGCACACAAATAAACTATA
Organism: Salmo salar; assembly: GCF_965601325.2. Lineage (NCBI taxonomy): Eukaryota > Metazoa > Chordata > Actinopteri > Salmoniformes > Salmonidae > Salmo > Salmo salar. The sequence goes on from NC_138299.1 coordinate 94,007,743, forward strand.
CATACCTTGGCCTAAACCTCAGCACCACAGGTAACTTCCACAAAGCTGTGAACGATCTGAGAGACAAGGCAAGAAGGGCCTTCTATGCCATCAAAATGAACATAAAATTCAACATACCAATTAGGTACTGGCAAAAAATACTTGAATCAGTTATAGAACCCATTGCCCTTTATGGTTGTGAGGTCCTGGGTCCGCTCACCAACCAAGAATTCAGAAAATGGGACAAACACCAAATCAAGAATCTGCATGCAGAATTCTGCAAAAAATATCCTCTGTGTACAACGTAGAACACCAAATAATGCATGCAGAGCAGAATTAGGCCAATACCCGCTTATTATTAAAATCCAGAAAAGAGACGTTAAATTCTTCAACCACCTTAAAGGAAGCGATTCCCAAACCTTCCATAACAAAGCCATCACCTACAGAGAGATGAACCTGGAGTAGAGTCCCCTAAGCAAGCTGGTCCTGGGGCTCTGTTCACAAACACAAACACACCCCACAGAGCCCCAGGACAGCAACACAATTAGACCAAACCAAATCATGAGAAATCAAAAACATAATTACTTGATACATTGGAAAGAATTAACAAAAAAACTGAGCAAACTAGAATGCTATTCGGCCCTACACAGAGAGATTCTAAAATATTTTACAAGAACACGCGACGCGACCGGTGTGGTCAGCATGTGAGGCGTCACTACAGACCGGGTTCGATCCCGGGCTTTGTCGCAGCCGGCCGCGACTGGGAGACCCATGAGGCGGTGCACAATTGGCCCAGAATTGTCAGGGAAGTTTGGCCTGCTGGATGTCCATGTCCCATATTGTCAACATATTTATTGTATTGTATCAAATGGTAGGCTACAGTAGCCTACAATGGCATATAAATGAATAGCCTACTTGAAAGCCAACAGATGCAAATGGTGCCTACCTTTCACATTAAATGTCATTTTCATTGTGGACTTTTTCCCATAACAGAAGCACGCGAGGGAGATTCAAATGTCCACTCGCGCAGCGCTCCAAAACCTAGAACTGAGCACGAATAAAATCCTTCGCTTGATATGGTCATCCATAAGATACCTCGACATTCGAATACAGTTTATTTAAACCTCCTCTGAGCAAATTTATCTAAAGAGCTCTAGCGCACCTAAAGTACTTTGCCAGTGCTTTGTCGCCGTTATATCAGTTCTACCGCATGAATATGTTTTATTGATAAAGGGTGTCTCCATAATGACCAATCTAAATAGCCTACCTACAACTGGTAATAAAGTTGTCACGATGTGTGCTCCTGCATCTGTTTCCTTGACTCAGCTGCCTCTGCTGCAGCACTCTCTCAATCAGTGCTCTCAATGCACACACACTCCTCTGGCCCTCCTCACCACTCACTCACTCAGTAACAACCTGCTCACTGCCTGATAGTCAGCAGCAGGTTACAGTTAAAAATATATATCAAAAAATGAAGAGAAATGCCATGGCGGCAGCAGTGCAGTTTAGAAGTAGTCCAAAAACACGCCACCCTCCACCAATACATTTTCACCCGCTACATCGTATTCAAAGTAGCCCAATTTGGCTAGAAAACCACGAACATGGCAACCCTGACCAGCAGGCAAGTCTTGTTTCCCAAGGCCGGCCCGCTCATTAGCAGGATTTGACTGTCATTGAACAGGACGGAATTTTATGAGGTAAACTAAACAAGATGCGTCTCCAACAACACATACAACCTCACATAATTCTGCCCCAATTTCTCTCAACCAGTGACACGTGCTTTTTAGGTGAGCGCTGATGCCACCCACTTCATCAAAGGTATGCTTGTCCCTTCCCAGCGCGCCTCTCCAGGATGCTGTTGGAGAGATGTATCCCTGCCACGCTCCAACAACGTTCCGTCCAAAACAATATAACATAAATCATGTAGCAGAAGAGAATGTGGCCTTTTCTATAACCTACAGGCTGGGTGTATGTATGACAGCCACTTTTAACCTCATGCAGGTTATAACCTACAGGCTGGGTGTGTGTATGACAGCCACTTTTAACCTCATGCAGGTTATAGCCTACAGGCTGGGTGTGTGTATGACAGCCACTTTTAACCTCATGCAGGTTATAGCCTACAGGCTGGGTGTGTGTATGACAGCCACTTTTAACCTCATGCAGGTTATAGCCTACAGGCTGGGTGTGTGTATGACAGCCACTTTTAACCTCATGCAGGTTATAGCCTACAGGCTGGGTGTGTGTATGACAGCCACTTTTAACCTCATGCAGGTTATAGCCTACAGGCTGGGTGTATGTATGATAGCCACTTTTAACCTCATGCAGGTTATAGCCTACAGGCTGGGTGTGTGTATGACAGCCACTTTTAACCTCATGCAGGTTATAGCCTACAGGCTGGGTGTGTGTACGACAGCCACTTTTAACCTCATGCAGGTTTTAAAGCCTACAGGCTGGGTGTGTGTACGACAGCCACTTTTAACCTCATGCAGGTTATGGCCTACAGGCTGGGTGTGTGTACGACAGCCACTTTTAACCTCATGCAGGTTATAACCTACAGGCTGGATGTGTGTATGACAGCCACTTTTAACCTCATGCAGGTTATAACCTACAGGCTGGATGTGTGTACGACAGCCACTTTTAACCTCATGCAGTTTATAACCTACAGGCTGGATGTGTGTATGACAGCCACTTTTAACCTCATGCAGGTTATAACCTACAGGCTGGATGTGTGTATGACAGCCACTTTTAACCTCATGCAGGTTATAACCTACAGGCTGGATGTGTGTACGACAGCCACTTTTAACCTCATGCAGGTTTCTCCGATCAAATAGCCTAACCTAAATGGCGCCCAATCAAATACAAAATGTCCTGACATGTTAACAAACAACATATCCTAAAAACAGGTCAGGTCACAGTAAAATAGACAAAATGTAATGGATAATTAGGCTACTGACAACTGCTGTCCAGGAGTTTCACTCTGTGGGCTAAATTGTCATGATCAGTGGTTTCATGTCTGTCAACGAGCTTATCTAGCGAAACATTAAATACTGTACTTCAGCATTGCAAATAAGCCCAGTATAACTACTGATGAAGTTGGGCAGTTGGTATTCAGAGCTTAAATAGCCACATTGATTAGTCACCGGAATCAGAACTAATTAAGTCAATGCAACGGCCTGTTTGACAAGTACTGGGCTTAGCACATGGATGGGTATTTGTGAAATTCCATTGCAGGCCGACATGGTAGGCTACACCAGTTGGCACCGACTGACACTGACTTCTTTTGGATGTCTTTTTTTGGTCCTGTTCAGGACCAGCAGTCTTTTTTTTGAAAGAGGTCCAGCTGTGACATCATCTCTCAGAGCAGTCATCCCTCAGGGGAGTAAGAGAGAGAGGATGGTCTGTAGATCGGTGGGTGGGACAGTCATCAATAGTTGTTAAGACATTGAGTGTGTGTGATTAGTATATGTCCCTTAATGGATCCTAAAGAAGAGCTCGTAATTCACTCCCAAATCAATAGGACATGTCAGGGGACATGTTCCTTTCATGTAGCCTAATGTCCATATGCATTTTTAATGGGCTTAATGCATTACTCTCTAAATATCAATAATATAGTCACACAATTGCTCTGCATCAAATAGTCCTCATCAAATATCTAATCGTGTTTGGTCGAAGGCAGTTCTGTGGGAAAGTTACAAATACTGTAGAAAATGTATAACGTTCTGTTAAAAATAACTGCAAAGGGACAATAGAGGGTGAAAACAAAGTGGAATCAGTAAAGAAGTAACTTAGGTAATGTTATTGTTCATGCTGATTTGATTGGAAATCTAATGGCAGGAAATTACAGAAATTGAGAGTTCTGGTGAAACGTGTTGCTGTGAAGTGATGCATTTTATCTCTACCTTTAATTTATTACACACCCCTCTTCCACCCAGACGGACACACACTGTATGAAGGCACACACACACACACACACACACACACACACACACACACACACACACACACACACACACACACACACACACACACACACACACACACACACACACACACACACACACACACACACACACACACACACACACACACACACATACACGTAGACACACGCAGACACACACACATACACGTAGACACACGCAGACACACACGCAAACACATGCAGACACACACAGATGCAGACACACGCAGACACACACACACGCAGACACACACACACGCAGACACACACACACGCAGACACACACACACATGCAGACACACACACACATGCAGACACACACACACGCAGAAACACACATATGCAGATGTAACCGATGTGAAATGGCTAGCTAGTTAGCGGGGTGCGCGCTAATAGTGTTTCAATCGGTGACGTCACTCGCTCTGAGACCTTGAAGTAGTTGCTCCCCTTGCTCTGCAAGGGCCGCGGCTTTTGTGGAGCGGTGGGTAACGATGCTTCGAGGATGGCTGTTGTCGATGTGTGCAGAGGGTCCCTGGTTGGAGCCCAGGTAGGGGCGAGGAGAGGGACGGAAGGTAAACTGTTACACAGACACACAAACATGCAGACACACACACATATGCAGTCAGTCACATATTGATGGCATTATTATGAGCGGAACATGCCTGCTGTGGCAGAGATCCAGATCTGACTGAGACTCATCAATCATATATACACACGCGTACTCCTGGGAGACATGTCTGGGGCCGCTGGCTGCTGGGTCGCAGGTGTGGAGACTGAGGTAGAAAGTGGGAATTATTCCTCTCTTTCCTCTTTAAAGAGAAACAGCTCTCCCTCCCTCCCTCCCTCTGCGTTGAATACGCTCTATTTCCATCCACATTTCCTTCAGCTAATTTGAACCACACTTCAAACGCTCACACACACTCTCCCTCTCTCACTACCCTCTCTCTCTCTCACACACACACTCTCTCTCTCTATCTCTTGCTCTCTCTCACACACACACACACACACACACATACACACACACACACACACACACACACACACACACACACACACACACACACACACACACACACACACACACACACACACACACACACACACACACACACACACACACACACATACACACACACACACACACACATTCTTACCCTCTCCATCTCAAGTCTCTCAATAGGCCAAGAAGAGAATGTTGACTATTATCACTGCAGACTCTATTATCACTGCATACCCTATTATCACAGCAGACCATATTATCACTGCATACTCTATTATCACAGCATACTCTATTATCACTGCAGATCATATTATCACTGCAGACCATATAATCACTGCAGACCATATAATCACTGCAGACTCTATTATCACTGCAGACCCTATTATCACTGCAGACTCTATTATCACTGCAGACTCTATTATCACTGCATACCCTATTATCACAGCAGACCATATTATCACTGCATACTCTATTATCACAGCATACTCTATTATCACTGCAGATCATATTATCACTGCAGACCATATAATCACTGCAGACCCTATTATCACTGCAGACCCTATTATCACTGCAGACTCTATTATCACTGCAGACTCTATTATCACTGCATACCCTATTATCACAGCAGACCATATCATCACTGCATACTCTATTATCACTGCATACTCTATTATCACTGCACACCATATTATCACGCAGACCCTATTATCATTTAATTCTCTATTATCACTGCAGACCATGTTCTCACTGCAGACTCTATTATCACTGCAGATCCTATTATCACAGCAGGCCCTATTATCACTGCAGACCCTATTTTCACTGCAGACCTTATTATCACTGCAGACTATATTATCACTGGAGACCTTATTGTCACTGCAGGCCCTATTAACATTGCAGACTCTAATAGCACTGCAGAACCTATTATCACTGCAGGCGCTATTATCACTGCAGATTCTATTATCACTGCAGACCCTATCATCACTGCAGACCTTAGTATCACTGCAGGCCCTATTATCACTGCAGACCCTATTATCACTGCAGACCCTATTATCACGGAATGCTCTATTATCACTACAGACTATTATCACTGCATACTCTATTATCACTGCAGACCATATTATCACTGCAGATGCTATTATCACTGCATACTCTATTATCACTGCTGACCTTATTATCACTGCAGACTATATTATCACTGCAGACCTTATTGTCACTGAAGGCCCTATAAACAATGCATACTCTATTATAACTATTATCACTGCAGAGCAAATTATAACCGTAGACCGTATTATCACTGCAGACCCTAATATCACTGCAGACTCTATTATCACTGCAGACCCTATTATCACTGCAGACCCTATTATCACTGCAGACCCTATTATCACTGCAGACTCTATTATCACTGCAGACTCTGTTATCACTGCAGACCCTATTATCACTTCATTCTCTATTATCACTGCAGACCCTAGTATCACTGCAGACCCTATTATCACGGAATACTCTATTATCACTACAGACTATTATCACTGCAGACCATATTATCACTGCAGACGCTATTATCACTGCATACTCTATTATCACTGCAGACCTTATTATCACGGCAGACTATATTATCACTGCAGACCATATTGTCACTGAAGGCCCTATTATCACTGCAGACTATTATCACTGCAGACCATGTTATCACTATAGACCTTATTATTACTGCAGACCCTATTATCACTCCATACTCTATTGTCACTGCAGACCGTATTATCCCTGCATACCCTATTATCACTTCATACTCTATTATCACTGCAGACCTTATTATCACTGCTGACCCTATTATCACTGCAGACCTTATTATCACTGCAGACCCTATTATCACTGCATACTCTATTATCACTGTGGACTCTATTATCACTGCATTCTCTATTATCACTGCAGATCTTATTATCACTAGAGACTCTATTATCACTGCATACCATATTATAACTGCATACTCAATTATCACTGCAGACCTTAATATCACTGCAGTCCGTATTATCACTGCAATCCCTAGTAACACTGCAGACCTTATTATCACTGCAGACTCTATCATTGCATTCTCTATTATCACTGCAGATTCTATTATCACTGCATACTCTATTATCATTGCAAACACTATTATCACTGCAGACCTTATTATCACTACATACTTTATTATCACTGCAGATTCTATTATCACTGCATACTTTATTATCACTGCAGACACTATTATCACTGCAGACCTTATTATCACTACAGACCCTATTATTACTGCAGTCCCTATTATCACTGCAGACTCTTTTATCACTGCAGACCCATTTATACAACATGGCTCCAAGTGCATTTGCACAATTTTCCAGTTACAGTATGATGCCTTGGAGCCCCTAGTCCCATATCTGTGTGTGTGTGTGTGTGTGTGTGTGTGTGTGTGTGTGTGTGTGTGTGTGTGTGTGTATTAACTCACTCTGAAAAATGAATCATTGTTTCAATAGTCAGGCTGAAATGTCTATAGACTCTCAATAAAGGCCTTTATTATAAGGTGAGTTGCTGCTGTTGACTGTAGAAAGCCTTCCTCTTTATTATATAAATTAAAAAGGACACATCATACTTGTTGATTTCATTAATGGGTGGAGGGGTTGTGTATGTTACTATGCGTGTGATGGTTGTTTGTGACATGGTTGCTTGTTTCACACACAATGTGTTACCATCTCCATGACATTGTGTGTGTTGTCTTGAGTTTAATGGTTTAGTGTTCAGATTCCAGAAACACTATAGTGACAGATAAACAGATAATAAACTACACATGCTGAGCTGCTGATATTAACACCTGCATTAATCATAAAGCTCCTTCTTCATGCCCCCTGAACACATCTCAGGTCTGTTGGAGACGCTTTCTTTGCAGCACTGCACATCGCTTTGGGGTAACATTGTTACCACGGCAACTGGTTTTCCCGCACGCAAGCTGACATCACTCAGACAGCAGCGGAACATAGAGCACAGGGGGGTAATGAATATTCATGAAGGAAGGCCAGGGACCTGTTCCATTCTGGTGAGCACACACACACACACACACACACACACACACATACACATACACATACACACACACACACACACACACACACACACACACACACACACACACACACACATACACATACACATACACATACACACACACACACACACACACACACACACACACACACACACACACACACACACACACACACACACACACACACACACACACACACACACAGACACACACACTGAAGGGCAGGGACTCGTAACATCCCAGAGAGCACATGCTCATCTCACACCTCACTGATCACATTCTCTTCACGCAGAGCATACTCAGAAGACTACTCACACTCACTCACTCACTCACTCACTCACTCACTCACTCACTCACTCACTCACTCACTCACTCACTCACTCACTCACTCACTCACTCACTCACTCACTCACTCACTCACTCACTCACTCACTCACTCACAGTAACTGATATACTAAAACTACAGATGTAGAAATGAAACATAATATATTTGTGTCTCACTTCTTAATAAAGCAATAAGTATTTTAACAGTAATGTTTGTGTGGCTCCGTGTTACTGAAGTTAGTTAAGTATGACATAACTTATTTAACTACCAGCTTGCTCTCACAACTAACAGCAAACTACCCACTGGTTGAATCAACGTTGTTTCCATCTGATTTCAACATGGAAACTGATTGGGTTTGCTAAAAGTCATCAGGGAATCTTTTATTCACCCAACTTTGAACATAAATCCAGTGACATGGGGAATTTTTTGTTGTTGATTTCCCATTCAATTCACGTTAGTTGACAACTCAGCCAGATGTGAATCCAAACTAGAATTTGAAGTGACATCTGTGCCCAGTGGGTACACATCAGCAGGAAGTGTTTTAACCAGCTGTTCTGTAGTCTTTATGGTTCTGTCCTAAATGGAACACTATGGGCCCTGGACATACAGTATGTAGTGCACTTCATAGGAAATAGGATGCCATTTGAGACACAGATTATAACAGCTGGACTACTGTGTGTGTACATGTTAAAGCTTGGTTTGACATCACTATTAAACAATAAACAGAGATGCTTCTCTCTATACAGGAATCTGTGTGCAGTCTGCGACACACACACACACACGCGCTCACTCACTCACACACTCACTCACACACAGACACACATGCACACAGAATGGAATGGACAGGACAGTGTGATTATGGTATTGGATAATATGATGAGGACTGAGGGCTGAGGGCTGGTCATCATTACTTTCAAGAAATCGCTTTTTAATACTGGGTGTTCTAAACTCAGCAAAAAAAGAAATGTCCCTTCTTCAGGACCCTCTCTTTCAAAGATAATTCGTAAAAATCCAAATAACTTCACAGATCTTCATTGTAAAGGGTTTAAACACCGTTTCCCATGCTTGTTCACTGAACCATAAACAATTAATGAACATGCACCTGTGGAACGACTGTTAAGACACAAACAGCTTACAGACGGTAGGCAATTAAGGTCACAGTTATGAAAACATAGGACACTAAAGAGGCCTTTCTACTGACTCTGAAAAATACCAAAAGAAAGATGCCCTGGGTCCCTGCTCATCTGCGTGAACATGCCTTAAGCATGCTGCAAGGAGGCATGAGGACTGCAGATGTAGCCAGGGCAATAAATTGCAATGTCCGTACTGTGAGACACCTAAAACAGCACTACAGGGAGATAGGACAGACAGCTGATCGTCCTCGCAGTGGCAGACCACGTGTAACAACACCTGCACAGGATCGGTACATCCGAACATCACACCTGCGGGACAGGTACAGGATGGCAACAACAACTGCCCGAGTTACACCAGGAAAGCACAATCCCTCCATCAGTGCTCAGACTGTCCGCAATAGGCTGAGAGAGGCTGGACTGAGGGCTTGTAGGCCTGTTGTAAGGCAGGTCCTCACCAGACATAGCCGGCAACAACATCGCCTATGGGCACAAACCCACCGACGCTGGACCAGACAGGACTGGCAAAAAGTGCTCTTCACTGATGAGTTGTGGTTTTGTCTCAGCAGGGGGCCGGTCGGATTCGCATTTATTGTTTAAGGAATGAGCGTTACACCGAGGCCTGTACTCTGGAGCGGGATTGATTTGGAGGTGGAGGGTCCGTCATGGTCTGGGGCGGTGTGTCACAGCATCATCGGACTGAGCTTGTTGTCATTGCAGGCAATCTCAACGCTGTGCGTTACTGGGAAGACATACTCCTCCCTCATATGGTACCCTTCCTGCAGGCTCATCCTGACATGACCCTCCAGCTTGACAATGCCACCAGCCATACTGCTCATTCTGCGCGTGATTTCCTGCAAAACAGGAATGTCAGTGTTCTGCCATGGCCAGCGAACAGCCCGGATCTCAATCCCATTGAGCATGCCTGGGACCTGTTGGATCGGAGGGTGAGGGCTAGGGCCATTCCCCTCAGAAATGTCCGGGAACTTGCAGGTGCCTTGGTGGAAGAGTGGGGTAACATCTCACAGCAAGAACTGGCAAATCTGGTGCAGTCCATGAGGAGGAGCTGCACTGCATTACTTAATGCAGTTGGTGGACACACCAGATACTGACTGTTACTTTTGATTTTGACCCACCCTTTTTTCAGGGACACATTATTCCATTTCTGTTAGTCACATGTCTGTGGAACTTGTTCTGTTTATGTCTCAGTTGATGAATCTTGTTATGTTCATACAAATATTTACACATGTTAAGTTTGCTGAAAATAAATGCAGTTGACATTGAGAGGACATTTCTTTTTTTGCTGAGTTTATTTTGTAACTGTTGGGGCATTCCTGATTAGAAGGGTGAATTTTGTTTTTAAGTAAAGAACTGTCAAAAAGCTTCCATCTCAACGTCTCAGGTTCCTTTGTTTAAATCTACACATGGACCAGGACCTACAGTATAGGACCTCTTCCTGAACCTCTCTGTGGTGCTGGTCGGTGGTGTAGTTGACCCCTACCTGAACCTCTCTGTGGTGCTGGTCGGTGGTGTTGTCGACCCCTACCTGAACCTCTCTGTGGTGCTGGTCGGTGTTGTTGTTGACCCCTACCTGAACCTCTCTGTGGTGCTGGTTGGTGGTGTAGTTGACCCCTACCTGAACCTCTCTGTGGTGCTGGTCGGTGGTGTAGTTGACCCCTACCTGAACCTTCTCTGTGGTGCTGGTCGGTGGTGTTGTTGACCCCTACCTGAACCTCTCTGTGGTGCTGGTCGGTGGTGTAGTTGACCCCTACCTGAACCTCTCTGTGGTGCTGGTCGGTGGTGTAGTTGACCCCTACCTGAACCTTCTCTGTGGTGCTGGTCGGTGGTGTAGTTGACCCCTACCTGAACCTCTCTGTGGTGCTGGTCGGTGGTGTAGTTGACCCCTACCTGAACCTTCTCTGTGGTGCTGGTCGGTGGTGTAGTTGACCCCTACCTGAACCTCTCTGTGGTGCTGGTCGGTGGTGTAGTTGACCCCTACCTGAACCTTCTCTGTGGTGCTGGTCGGTGGTGTTGTTGACCCCAACCTGAACCTTCTCTGTGGTACTGGTCGGTGGTGTAATTAACCCCAACCTGAACCTTCTCTGTGGTACTGGTCGGTGGTGTTGTTGACCCCAACCTGATTGGTCATGGTGTAGTTGAGGGTAAACGCACTTAAATGCTGTTATTGCGGAAAAATGCATTGAAAGTATAGGGAGCGTTACTATGCTCACTGCAAACAGCGATTAGGCTTTAGCCACCTATTGTTAGCACTACATCACTGCTGCTGGTGACTAAAATTAGCCCTGACAACCTCTACCAACCCTAACAACCTTTCCTAATGAGGCTGAGTGCTGTCCTGGCCTGGGTTGGACTGGGTTAATAGATCTCCTTAATGAGTCAGACTCTGCCAAGGGGCACTGCTGAGAGAGGTGATAGTTGTGTGTCACAGTGTGTGTGTGTGTGTGTGAGAGTGAGTGAGTGAGTGAGTGAGTGAGTGAGTGAGTGAGTGAGTGAGTGAGAGAGAGAGAGAGAGAGAGAGAGAGAGAGAGAGAGAGAGAGAGAGAGAGAGAGAGAGAGAGAGAGAGAGAGAGAGAACACTTAACCAGCACTTGACCCCCCCTTTTTAACTCTGTCTCTACTGACAGCTACATTATCAAGGAAAAATTTACTTTCTATGCCTGTCATATGTGGTTGTCCCACCTAGCTATCTTAAGATTAATGAAATAAAGTTTGAGATTTTTTTTAACCCCTCTTCGGAGGACAAATATCTTCATTGTTTTAAGCTTTTTTACTGCATATACATACATTTTACATACACATTTTTCATACACATTTACATTTTACATATACATTTTATATACACATTTTACATATACATTTTATATACACATTTGACATATACATTTGACATACACATTTGACATACATGGTACTTTTATATAAAGCAGTCACATAACAATAGTACATGACCAAACATCAGCTCTTTAATCCCACCCCTCAGCCACTCTCAGCCCATCCCAACTATCACCATAGACTACCCTCGTTTGGTTTCCATGTGCCATATATTTTTCAATTGTGCTGTGATGTTTTACATACATTTTTGACCTTTTACAACATATAGTATTATGAGCTAAAGATGAAAACCTTTCCTATGAGTATTATTATATTATTTATTGACTGGCTATGGCTTTCCAAACCACCCAACACTGCTATTTGTAAGGTTAATTTTAATTGCATGTTGAGATTTTTTAACCATTCCTGAACCTGTGACCAGAAACAAGCTACACAGGGGCAATACCAGAATCTATTGATTCTGTGTCACGCCCTGACCTGAGAGAGACGTTTTGTTTCTCTATTTTGGTTAGGTCAGGGTGTTATTTGGGTGGGCATTCGAGATTTGTTAGTTCTATGGTCTATTGTATGTTTTCTATTTCTTTATTGTTTGGCCAGTATGGTTCCTAATCAGAGGCAGCTGTCTATTGTTGTCTCTGATTGGGAATCATACTTAGGCAGCCCCTTTTCCCACTTTCAGTTGTGGGATCTTGTTTTTGTATTGCTAGTATAGCCTTACAAAAGAACGTGATGTTTGTTTTCCGTTGTTTTTTGTTTTGATTTAGTGTTCTGAGTTTAATAAAGTAAAAATCATGAGCACTTACCACGCTGCGCTTTGGTCTACTCCTTTCGACGACGGTCGTCACATTCTGTCTCTTCACAGAGCTGAGATTGTTGTATGCCCCATATATATAGCATTCTGTTGGTGGAGTTTTCTATAGTAATTTAAATTGAAAAACTGTAAGTGTTGAATAAAGTGTCGTTTTTTTGCCATGGAATTGGTACGTTGAAAAGCTCCTCCCATTTATTTTGCAACCTGTATGGCGCAGCTGTCAACATTTTTGTCCTCAGATGAAACTGGTATATTTTTGTATTTATGCCAGTTCCTTTCAGCCAATTTGTATCTTTAATATATGGCAGGCAAGCAAGTTCCCTACCTTCTCCCTTTTCCACTTGTTGCCTCCATTTTTGTGGTAGTGCTGCAATCAGTAGTAAATTTGGATTGAGCAGATATTCCCATATATTTTCGATAACTGCATATGTCACATAACTCCTCCATTTCTATTCATAATATCATTAATAAATATAATACAATTTTTTCTATCCACAAAGAATGTTTATTTATTAATCAGTATATTTGAATTTAACCATAACATTTGTTGTAATATTTGTTCCATCTTTTCTGGAGAATAAAACTGAAATTGTAACCAGCTTTGTATGGCTTGTTTAAGAAAGGGCAATACTTGAAACAAAATTTCATTTTCAATTAGTCGGAAATGAGAAGTTGTAATTTGTATAAAGGCTATAAGGCCATTTTTGAACAAGGTATGAGCCTTTCTTAATAATCTACTGGAGAACCATTTTGGATTTAAGTATAACTTATGTATGAGTGAAGATTTTAGTGAGAGGTTTAACGCTTTAATATTTAATAATTTTAGCCCCCCCAAACTCATATTCATTATATACATATGCATGTTTAATTTTGTCTGATTTAGCATTCCAAATTAAATAAAATATTTTTTGCTCATTTGATTTAAAAAACGAGTCATCTGGAGTAGGCAGTGCCATTACTAAGTAAATAAACTGTGATAGGACCAAAGAGTTAATCAATGTTACTTTTACATAAATAGACAAGTATTTAAATTTCCATGGTTACAGAATCATATCTATTTTTTTCTAACTTTCTATTGAAATTAATTGTGGTAGATTTATTTCTATTTTTTGAGATTTGTACACCAAGTATGTCTACTTCACCATCTGCGAATTTTAAAGGTAAACTATAAGGTAGTGTAAACACTGTATTTTTTAATGATCCAATACGTAATATGGTACATTTGTCATAATTAGGTTTTATTAACACAGAGGCTAGAAAAGTGTTCAAGATCTTCAATGAGACTGTGCAGGGATACAGATTACGGACTTAAAAAAACCTAGAATCATCGGCATACATTGACACTTTTTTTTTATCCCCTGGATTTCTAACCCCTTGATGTTCTTGTTGGATCTCATTTTAATAGCTAGCATTTCAATGTCCATATTAAATAGATATGGAGACAACAGACAGCCTTGTTTTACTCCTCTTAAAAGCTCAATATGTTCTGAGAAGTAACCATTATCTACTATTTTACATCTGGGGTTGCTGTACATAACTTTAACCCATTGTAGAAGAGATTCACCAAAATGAAAGTAATCCAGGCATTTATATATAAATTCTAGTCGTACTTTATCAAATGCTTTTCCAAAATCTGCTATGAAGACCAGGCCTGGTATCTTCGATGTTTCATAATGTTCAATTGTTTCAAGTAATTGTCGTATATTATCTCCAATATATTGTCCATGTAAAAAACCTGTCTGATCAGGATGAACAATATCTGGTTGTCATGTTTCAGGTAAGACCCAAATGCAGACGGTGTCGAAGTAACAATGTTTATTACAGCAACAGAGGCAGGCAAACGACAGGTCAAGGCAGGCAGGGGTCGATAATCCAGAGTAGTGGAGCCAAGGTACAAGACGGCAGGCAGGCTCAGGTCGGGCAGAGGTCAGTAATCCAGAGTAGTGGGGCAAAGGCACAGGACAGCAGGCAGGCTCAGGGTCAGGCCGGGCAGAAAAGGTCAAGAACCGGGAAAAACAGGAACAATCAAGAGACAGGAACAGAGGGAAAAACAGTGGTCGGCTTGACGATACAAAACTAACTGGCAATAGACAAACAGAGAACACAGGTATAAATACACAGGGGATAATCGGGAAGATGGGCGACACCTGGAGGGGGGTAGAGACAATCACAAAGACAGGTGAAACAGATCAGTGCATGACACTGGTATAACCTTTTTTATTCCATGTGCTATGCATTTCGCCAGGATTTTTGCATCGCATCATTGAAGTGTTAGAGGCCTCCAGTTTTTTAAATGGACTGGAGCTTTATACTTACCACCTGGGTCCTGTTTTAGTAGTAATGAAATCCGACCTTCTTGTTGAGTACCTGAAAGTCTACACTTTGTATAAGAGTAATTAAAACATGCTAATAATGGATCTTTGAGTACATCAAAAAAGTCGGATATACCTCTACTCGTGTTCCTTCCTTGCGCTGTTCCTTCCTCTATTTCCTTTATTCGTCTAATCTCTTTTGACCTAAACTGCTTTTGTTTTAATAATGAGTATTGTATTTAATGGCATCTACAAGTACAGTTGAAAGTGTCCCATACAATAAGGGGATCTACTATATCTGTACCAATATCCCCATCCACTTGAATAATTCTGTAAGAGTTATATGGAGGCCAATTAGCTGGTTGTCCGATCGCTTATTGTACAGCACTTTGTGACATCGACTGATGTAAAAAGAGCTTTATAAATACATTTGATTGAAATGTAAGTGGCTCTGGATAAGAGCGTCTGCTGAATTACTAAAATGTAAAATATGAATGTAAAGGGTGAGAGAGAGTTGTGTGTGTATGTGGCTTGTGTGTATTCTACCAGACAAACAGGCTCTCTGCACCTCTACATCCATACATGTTAATATTCTACCAGACAAACAGGCTCTCTGCACCTCTACATCCATACATGTTAATATTCTACCAGACAAACAGGCTCTCTGCACCTCTACATCCATACATGTTAATATTCTACATCTACTCTGATTCAATATGATCCAAAACCAAATAATGTATGGCCATATAAACAAATAAAACAACAGAATGTGTGGCCATATAAACAAACAGAACAAAAGAATGTATGGCCATATAAACAAATAACACAACAAAATGTATGGCCATATACACAAACAACACAACAAAATGTATGACCATATAAACAAATAACACAACAGAATGTATGGCCATATAAACAAATAACACAACAGAATGAATGACCATGTAAACAACACAAAGAATGTATGGCCATATAAACAAACAACACAACAGAATGAATGGCCATGTAAACAACACAACAGAATGTATGGCCATACAAACAAACAACACAACAGAATGAATGGCCATGTAAACAACACATTTTTTACATTTACATTTTAGTCATTTAGCAGACGCTCTTATCCAGAGCGACTTACAGTAGTGAATGCATACATTTCATACCATACTTTTTTTTTTCTGTGCTGGCCCCCCGTGGGAATCAAACCCACAACCCTGGTGTTGCAAACACCATGCTCTACCAACTGAGCTACAGGGAAGGCAACACAACAGAATGTATGGCCATATAAACAAACAACACAACAGAATGAATGGCCATGTAAACAACGCAACAGAATGTATGGCCATACAAACAAACAACACAACAGAATGAATGGCCATGTAAACAACACAACAGAATGTATGGCCATATAAACAAACAACACAACAGAATGAATGGCCATGTAAACAACACAACAGAATGTATGGCCATACAAACAAACAACACAACAGAATGTATGGCCATGTAAACAACACAACAGAATGTATGGCCATACAAACAAACAACACAACAGAATGTATGGCCATACAAACAAACAACACAACAGAATGTATGGCCATACAAACAAACAACACAACAGAATGTATGGCCATATAAACAAACAACACAACAGAATGAATGGCCATGTAAACAACACAACAGAATGTATGGCCATACAAACAAACAACACAACAGAATGAATGGCCATGTAAACAACACAACAGAATGTATGGCCATACAAACAAACAACACAACAGAATGTATGGCCATGTAAACAACACAACAGAATGTATGGCCATACAAACAAACAACACAACAGAATGTATGGCCATACAAACAAACAACACAACAGAATGTATGGCCATATAAACAAACAACACAACAGAATGAATGGCCATGTAAACAACACAACAGAATGTATGGCCATACAAACAAACAACACAACAGAATGAATGGCCATGTAAACAACGCAACAGAATGTATGGCCATACAAACAAACAACACAACAGAATGAATGGCCATGTAAACAACACAACAGAATGTATGGCCATACAAACAAACAACACAACAGAATGAATGGCCATGTAAACAACACAACAGAATGTATGGCCATACAAACAAACAACACAACAGAATGTATGGCCATACAAACAAACAACACAACAGAATGTATGGCCATACAAACAAACAACACAGCAGAATGCATGATCATACAAACAAACACCACAACAATACAATGCTATTAGACTCAACAACAGAGAAAACATCTGTCTGTCCTATAGAGCTGCCTGGTGTCTCGTTTGTCTGTTCTAGTGGTAATGTAGATGCTAGAACTAGTCAATTACCATTACACAGCAGTCTGACCATGCTTGAGTCCCAAATGGCACATGTTTTTACATTTACATTTTAGTCATTTAGCAGACGCTCTTATCCAGAGCGACTTACAGTACATTTTTTTATTTACATTTTATGTACTGGTCCCCCGTGGGAATCGAACCCACAACCCTGGCGTTGCAAGCGCCATGCTCTACCAACTGAGCTACAGTGGGACCCTATTCCCTTCATAGTGCACTACTTTTGACCAGAACCCTATGGTCCCTGGATCAAAGTAACACACAATATAGGGAATAGGGTGCCATTTTGGATACAGCTGATGTTAGAGGTCTCTGCTCTCCTGTATTTCAGATGATCAAACATCTCTCTGCTCTCCTGTATTTCAGATGATCAAACATCTCTCTGCTCTCCTGTATTTCAGATGATCAAACATCTCTCTGCTCTCCTGTATTTCAGATGATCAGACATCTCTCTGCTCTCCTGTATTTCAGATGATCAAACATCTCTCTGCTCTCCTGTATTTCAGATGATCAGACATCTCTCTGCTCTCCTGTATTTCAGATGATCAAACATCTCTCTGCTCTCCTGTATTTCAGATGATCAAACATCTCTCTGCTCTCCTGTATTTCAGATGATCAAACATATCTCTGCTCTCCTGTATTTCAGATGATCAGACATCTCTCTGCTCTCCTGTATTTCAGATGATCAGACATCTCTCTGCTCTCCTGTATTTCAGATGATCAAACATCTCTCTGCTCTCCTGTATTTCAGATGATCAAACATCTCTCTGCTCTCCTGTATTTCAGATGATCATGAATATATTCTGTAGCTGCCCCTACTGGTGGTCGATAAGCATATTTACAGAAAAATATTGCAAACCAACAGAGTGTCCTTCCTCTTTGTCTTCTGCACCGTGCAAACAATCTTCAAGGGTAGACACACACACACACGCATGAAAGCATGCAAGCACACACAGACACACAGGCGTTATTGGATTGTAATGGACCCGACCGTGCGTTTCCTCTGTGTATTGATTCAATCAGCATGCGTATCATGTCCAAGCTCATATCATCTGCTGACACACACACACACACACACACACACACACACACACACACACACACACACACACACACACACACACACACACACACACACACACACACACACACACACACACACACACACACACACACACACACACACACACAACCACCCAGGAAGTGGAATGATCCATCACCATTTAGATAAATACAGCCACTAGTCTAAACAGCCAATCATTTAGGGTGTTATAGGATGACACAATGACCTTGGGAGGTGATAGGTCAATGACATCATTATAACGGAGCCAGACAGTGTCCCAGAATACAACTAATAGTTGCCAGACCATGTTATTAACAGTTTTCCTAATAGATTAGTCTAAATACTAACATACTCACAACTAATATTACAAGAAATGCATTTGAATACTAAATATCAAAATATATTGCATTTGTCACATCACTGACAGCATATAGAACTAATATCCTAACAGAGACATTGTCACATCACTGACAACATATAGAACTAATATCCTAACAGAGACATTGTCACATCACTGACAACATATAGAACTAATATCCTAACAGAGACATTGTCACATCACTGACCGCATGTAGAACTAATATCCTAACAGAGACATTGTCACATCACTGACAACATATAGAACTAATATCCTAACAGAGACATTGTCACATCACTGACAACATATAGAACTAATATCCTAACAGAGACATTGTCACATCACTGACCGCATGTAGAACTAATATCCTAACAGAGACATTGTCACATCACTGACAACATATAGAACTAATATCCTAACAGAGACATTGTCACATCACTGACCGCATGTAGAACTAATATCCTAACAGAGACATTGTCACATCACTGACAACATATAGAACTAATATCCTAACAGAGACATTGTCACATCACTGACAACATATAGAACTAATATCCTAACAGAGACATTGTCACATCACTGACAACATATAGAACTAATATCCTAACAGAGACATTGTCACATCACTGACAACATATAGAACTAATATCCTAACAGAGACATTGTCACATCACTGACCGCATGTAGAACTAATATCCTAACAGAGACATTGTCACATCACTGACAGCATATAGAACTAATATCCTAACAGAGACATTGTCACATCACTGACCGCATATAGAACTAATATCCTAACAGAGACATTGTCACATCACTGACAGCATATAGAACTAATATCCTAACAGAGACATTGTGACATCACTGACAACATATAGAACTAATATCCTAACAGAGACATTGTCACATCACTGACAACATATAGAACTAATATCCTAACAGAGACATTGTCACATCACTGACAGCATATAGAACTAATATCCTAACAGAGACATTGTGACATCACTGACAACATATAGAACTAATATCCTAACAGAGACATTGTCACATCACTGACAACATTAGGGTTAGGGGCAAGTTATATTCTCCTACATTCCTTTAACATTTCTACAAACTTCAAATTGTTTCCTTTCAAATGGTACCAAGAATATGCATATCCTTGCTTCAGGTCCTGAGCTACAGGCAGTTACATTTGGGCATGTCATTTTAGGCAACATTTTGAAAAGGGGCCAATCCTTAACATATAAAATGTGTTAATCAAGTTCACACAGGCAGTCCTGCCTCGGATAGAGTATGTAAATGATGTCCAGTGATCAAGGCATTAGCATAATAACAGACTCATAGCATATCATTGTCTTACATTGACATCCCAATTACCTTACCTCATCTCATTATAATCACCTAATGATGTAGACTACACTGTAGATAACAGTCGTTTGTGAACTACAAGACAGATTTCTGTCAGTATTACTAAACACCCATTCTTAATGAGAGCTCTCTACTCTCGTCTGTTCTCATACCATCTTGTCTCCTCTCCTTCTCTCCTTCCTTCTTCCTCCTTCCTCCTCTCTTCTCTCCTTCTCTCTTTCCTTCTCCTTCTCGCCTTCCTTCATCCTCCTTCCTGCTCCAGACCCCAGACCCTGTCACACTGCTCCAGACCCCAGACCCTGTCACCCAGACCCTGTCACACTGCTCCAGACCCCAGACCCTGTCACACTGCTCCAGACCCCAGACCCTGTCACCCAGACCCTGTCACACTGCTCCAGACCCCAGACCCTGTCACACTGCTCCAGACCCCAGACCCTGTCACACTGCTCCAGACCCCAGACCCTGTCACACTGCTCCAGACCCCAGACCCTGTCACACTGCTCCAGACCCCAGACCCTGTCACACTGCTCCAGTCCTGGAGGCGCCATGTATTGTGGAGTCCAGCCTGGCTCAGTCAGCAACATCACTGGACCATGAACTCAGGTAGACAGAACACAGAGAAAAGCTCACAGGCAGGCACTCATGCCCCCCCCCCCCCCCACCACACACACACACACACACACACCACACACACACACACACCACACACACACCACACACCACACACACACACACACACACACACACACACACGAGCACACACACACGAGCACACACACACACGCACACACACATTGTAGGTAACTTGATACAATGACACAAAAGCCTCCTCAGTGCAGCTGCTAGCTGCCTTATCTCTTCTCTACCTCCTATTTCCTCTCCTCTTTCCTCTCCACATTCTTTCTGGTATTTAGCCGAGACCTTTTCACTTTATATAGCCTTATCAAAGACACCCTGCTCCAGTCCCAGACCCCAGTGCCCTCCAGTCCCCAGACCCAAGACCACTCCAGTCCCCAGACCCCTCCAGTCCCCAGACCCAAGACCCCTCCAGTCCCCAGACCCCTCCAGTACCCAGACCCAAGACCACTGCAGACCCCAGACCCCTCCAGTCCCCAGACCCAAGACCCCTCCAGTCCCCAGACCCCTCCAGTCCCCAGACCCAAGACCACTCCAGACCCCAGACCCCTCCAGTCCCCAGACCCAAGACCACTCCAGACCCCAGGCCTCCTCCAGTCCCCAGGTCCCTCCAGTCCCCAGTCTCCTCCAGCCCCAGGCCCCCGCCCCGGCCCCCCAGCCCCGGCCCCTCCAGACCCCAGGCCCCTCCAGACCCCTCCAGTCCCCAGACCCCTCCAGTCCCCAGTCCCCAGGTCCCTCCAGTCCCCAGGCCCCTCCAGACCCATCCAGTCCCCAGTCCCCCTCCAGTCCCCAGACCCCTCCAGTCCCCAGGCCCCTCCAGACCCCAGGCCCCTCCAGACCCCTCCAGTCCCCAGTCCCCTCCAGTCTCCAGTCCCCTCCAGTCTCCTCCAGTCCCCAGTCCCCAGTCCCCTCCAGTCTCCTCCAGTCCCCAGGTCCCTCCAGTCCCCAGGCCCCTCCAGACCCCTCCAGTCCCCAGGTCCCTCCAGTCCCCAGTCCCCTCCAGTCTCCTCCAGTCCCCAGGTCCCTCCAGTCCCCAGTCTCCTCCAGACCCCAGGCCCCTCCAGACCCCTCCAGACCACAGGCCCCTCCAGACCCCTCTAGTCCCCAGACCCCTCCAGTCCCCAGTCCCCAGTCCCCTCCAGTCTCCTCCAGACCCCAGGCCCCTCCGGACCCCTCCAGTCCCCAGTCCCCTCCAGTCCCCAGACCCCTCCAGTCCCCAGTCCCCTCCAGACCCCAGGCCCCTCCACACCCCTCCAGTCCCCAGTCCCCTCCAGTCTCCTCCAGTCCCCAGGTCCCTCCAGTCCCCAGGCCCCTCCAGACCCCTCCAGTCCCCAGGTCCCTCCAGTCCCCAGTCCCCTCCAGTCTCTTCCAGACCCCAGGCTCCTCCAGTCCCCAGTCCCCTCCAGTCTCCTCCAGTCCCCAGGTCCCTCCAGTCCCCAGTCCCCTCCAGTCTCCTCCAGACCCCAGGCCCCTCCAGTCCCCAGTCCCCTCTAGTCCCCTCCAGTCCCCAGACCCCTACCCACCACTCTCTTCTTCTTTCTCCCAGTTCCTTTCTCCATCTCTGCCTACTCTCACCCCCCGCCCTCCCTCCCTCCCTCTCTCTCTCCTCCCTTGTTTGTCTCTCACTCTCCCTCGCTCTCTCCTCCCTTGTTTGTCTCTCACTCTCCCTCGCTCTTTCCTCCCTTGTTTGTCTCTCACTCTCCCTCGCTCTCTTCTCCCTTGTTTGTCTCTCTCTCCCTCTCTCCCTCCTCCCTTGTTTGTCTCTCTCTCTCTCCTCCCTTGTTTGTCTCTCTCTCTCTCCCCCTCTCTCTCTCTCTCTCTCTCACTCCTCCCTTGTTTGTCTCTCTCTCTCTCCCCCTCTCTCCTCCCTTGTTTGTTTGTCTCTCTCTCTCCTCCCTTATTTGTCTCTCTCTCTCCCTCTCCTCCCTTGTTTGTATCTCTCTCCCGCTCCTCCCTTGTTTGTCTCTCTCTCTCTCTCCTCCCTTGTTTGTCTCTCTCTCTCTCCTCCCTTGTTTGTCTCTCTCTCTCTCCCTCCCTCCCTCTCTCTCACTCTCTCTCTACTCCCTTGTTTCTCTCTCTCTCTCTCTCTCCTCTCTCTCTCTCTCTCTCTCTCTCTCTCTCTCTCTCTCTCGTCAGAGGTCAGAAGCTCTGTGACAGGCAGAGATCAGCTGAGTAGTAAGACTATGATTAGGAACTAGGAGTCTTCCTCTGTAGAGAATGGGAGAGAGGTCAGTAAAGTGTATTTAGCGGGATCAGTCGGAAGTGGGAACATCCAGCATCTTTAAAACACTACAACTAATCCCATCTGGATAGGGAGGAAACCACTACTGTAGCATGCTACCTATTCTATAAAGTACAGGTTCCAGAGTTGATTTTTGTCTAAATACAGTCTCCATACAATACTCAAAACACAGACAATACCTGGACAGGTTGGACATCTGATCATCTGCTCTGACAACTGGAAGAAAAAAAAATGTAATACAGCAATGATTTCATATAATTTACATCAGCTGTGAAACACTCAGACTATCCAATGGAACGAGACTGGAGACAGTCATCTCTCTGACCTCACTGGGGAACGGCAGTACGGTATGAATACACACACACACACTGTGAGTTAATGTCCTTTAACAGTTTGGCTTCAGCTCCAGAGGCTGAGACAGAGCCAAAAACAGAACCTGATTGCCTGTGACTGATGCACAAGCCTGAAGCAAAACACGGGGGGGGGGGGGGGGGGGTGTGTGTGGTGTGTGTGTGTGTGTGGGTGTGTGTGTGTGTGTGTGTGTGTGTGTGTGTGTGTGTGTGCGTGCGTGCGTGCGTGCGTGTTTGTGTGTGTTATGCAGAGCTGCAGATATAGGACAGCTACAGAGGAGCGAATTATCTGGTTGGAACAAGGCCATTGACAGAAGCATTAAAGTGACAATAGAATATTTACAGTCAGAGTCTTCAATTCATTCTGCTGCCTGATAGGCTACACATTAATATGCTGGGGAATGCTCACAACACATTATAGGGAGCCGCGCTGGAAATTAGTCTGGCAAACACACACACACACCAACGAATGCACGCATGCCCACACACACACTAAAACTAACCCTAGCCCCTAACCCTAACCCTAAAACTAACACTGACCATAACCCTAAAACTAACCCTGACCCTAACACTAAACCTAACCCTAGCTCCCAACCCTGACCCTAAAACTAACCCTGCCCCTAACCCTAACCATAAAACTAACCCTACCCCTAACCCTAACCCTAAAACTAACCCTGACCCTAACACTAAACCTAACCCTAGCTCCTAACCCTGACCCTAAAACTAACCCTGCCCCTAACCCTAACCCTAAAACTAACCCTGCCCCTAACCCTAACCCTAAAACTAACCCTAGGCCCTAACCCTAACCCTAAACCTAACCCTAGCTCCAAACTCTGACCCTAAAACTAACCCTGCCCCTAACCCTAACCATAAAACTAACCCTGCCCCTAACCCTAAAACTAACCCTAGGCCCTAACCCTAACCCTAAACCTAACCCTAGCTCCTAGCTCCTAAACCTAACCCTAGCTCCTAACCCTGACCCTAAACCTAACCCTAGCTCCTAACCCTAAACCTAACCCTAGCTCCTAACCCTGACCCTAAACCTAACCCTAGCTCCTAACCCTGACCCTAAACCTAACCCTAGCTCCTAACCCTGACCCTAAACCTAACCCTAGCTCCTAACCCTAAACCTAACCCTAGCTCCTAACCCTGACCCTAAACCTAACCCTAGCTCCTAACCCTGACCCTAAACCTAACCCTAGCTTCTAACCCTGACCCTAAACCTAACCCTAGCTCCTAACCCTGACCCTAAACCTAACCCTAGCTCCTAACCCTGACCCTAAACCTAACCCTAGCTCCTAACCCTGACCCTAAACCTAACCCTAGCTCATAACCCTGACCCTAAACCTAACCCTAGCTCCTAACCCTAAACCTAACCCTAGCTCCTAACCCTGACCCTAAACCTAACCCTAGCTTCTAACCCTGACCCTAAACCTAACCCTAGCTCCTAACCCTGACCCTAAACCTAACCCTAGCTCCTAACCCTGACCCTAAACCTAACCCTAGCTCCTAACCCTGACCCTAAACCTAACCCTAGCTCATAACCCTGACCCTAAACCTAACCCTAGCTCCTAACCCTAAACCTAACCCTAGCTCCTAACCCTGACCCTAAACCTAACCCTAGCTCCTAACCCTGCTGAGGTGGTGACTATGGAAAGAGGAGTAAAGGTGGAAAAAGTTGTGATGATGGGAGAAAACAAAGGGAAAATCAATCCCAACAGTTTCCTGTCTGAACCTTCCCCAATACTAACCTCTCCACACACCAGATACCTCTTACCCACCCCACTTAGTCTGTCTCCAAAAAATAGGGTTCCTTCAGAGCCCACTGTGAGACTCTCCCCTCTACCTTCACCTGGACACTCTACCCCAACATCCCCAGCCACCCCCCCATTCTTGTACCAGCCAACTAGACATGATATGACAAACAGAAACATTTATGACTGGAAAATAAAATCTCTCAAACCGATTGCCATCATTGGAGATTCAAACTTGAAAAGAATACCCTACCATCCGTACAAACACATCCAAATTGACAGTTATCCTGGAGCACAGTTCCACCAGATTACTGGGGTATTGGCAAAATCTACCCCAAATCCTAACACCAAGGTGGTTGTGCTGTCTCTGGGCCTGAACAACAAAGATCAAACACAGAAACAAACACCCATAGGACAACTACAATCACTTCACAGTAAAGCAACAGTGATGTATCCCAATGCAACCATTTACTTCCCCATCATTAACTACTCTCCCCACCTGTCAGAGAAACAACAAACCATGTTGAAATATATTAATTCACACATCGCCACACACTACAACCCCCTATTAGAAATCCACCATTTAGATTTCCACACAGAGAAAGACAATATACACTGGACACCAGATACAGGGGCAAAAATACTCCAACATTGGATGGAACAGCTAAAATAGTGGGGGAGGGTATGCCTACATCACAGCCCCTCCACCAAGACACAAACATCCTTAATCTTTCATCCACATTTCACTTATCACCTTCTGAGACTCGGCTGCTGGAGAGGGGACTCACTTTTATCCCCACACCACTGCATTCTGACTATGGGGACCTCCAGAGGGACATCTACAGGTATCATAGAGCTCTGAAGCTTTTGGACCACTTTGATTATACATCTGATTACCAAACCCTACCATTCACAGCTCCATCCAGATGGGAACCAAAATCACAGACAATATCAGCACCCATTAGGAAACTCATTAAAACCAACACACACATCATCAGATAATTCCATACCGCCACCATAACTTCACAACAGAATATCACAGTAGAAGAAAGACAAGCCATAGCTAAATTAAGGAAACACAAACATATAACCATAAAACCAGCAGACAAAGGCTCAAAGATAATGAAGCCCACCGCCAACTCTCTAACACACAACACTATACTTCTATACCTGCTTCTACACAGATCCAGACACAAATAAAAATTAGACAGATAATATCAGATCTTTATAAAAATAAATACATTACATATAGACAAAAGGAATATCTAGATGGGCCAGACTTACCCAGACAGAGACTCTTCTATCTCCTCCCTAAGATACATCAAACACCAGATACCTGGACAGTCCCTTTTGAGGTCCCGAAGGGAAGACCTATTGTGTCGGACTGTGGGAGTGAGTCCTCGCCAGCAGCGGAGTTTATTGACTACTTCCTCAACCCCATTTCACAAAGGCACCCCAGCTACCTGAAGGACACATACCACTTCATAGACACTCTTCACAACATTCCAGTCCCAGCAAATGCATACCTATTCACCATAGATATAGACTCTCTCTACACTAACATAGATATCTTGTCAGGTTTAACAGCGGTGAAATCTGCACTCCGGAGGTACCCAGATCCAGACAGACCAGACTCACACCTCCTACAGCTTCTAGAACTTGGATTAAGAAACAATGACTTCACATTCAATAATAAACACTACTTACAGATTCATGGGACGGCGATGGGTAAAAAGTTTGCCCCAGCCTATGCTAATATTTATATGGCGGACTGGGAGTTGACAGCCTTAGATAAATGCCCATTGCATCCCATGTTTTATAGACGATACCTGGATGATATCTTCGGAGTGTGGGAACACGATCTGGTACATTTCAAAACGTTCATCGAAATACTCAATAACCATCATCCGACCATAACTGTTAAATATGTCATTCACCCACATACAATCAACTTCCTGGATACAACAATATTCTTTCCAGATACTGACACACACATAGTCTCTTTACAAACAAAAGTATACTTTAAAGACACAGACACACATGCCTTACTTCACAAGTCCAGTTATCACCCAAAACATACATTCATTGGTATTGTAAAATCACAACTCATTCGATTCCATAGACTATGTACACAACAGAAAGACTTTCATCTAGCCACACAGACTCTTTTTAGTGCACTGAGGAAGAGGGGATATTCAAAGAGATCACTGAGGTACATAAAGGCTAACACACTGGCGGGCTTCCCCCAAAACAGATTGCCTGATCCTCCTAACCCTACCTCTAACACTAACCTTAACACTAACCTTAACACTAACCTTAACACTAACCTTAACACTAACCTTAACCCTAACCTTAACCCTAACCTTAACCCTAACCTTAACCCTAACCGTAACCCTAACCTTAACCTTAACCCTAACCCTAACCCTTACCCTTTCCCGATTCTGGGTCCGTATCCCTATCACCCCCATCCTATCCCTGTTCTCCACCCTCAGACCTTTCCCAGACCCCCTGTTCCCATTCCCCCAACAGACACAGAACCCCACATTATACCCATTATCAGCACCTTCTCTGACGTAAACAGACTCCTTCACTCTAGACTGAAAGCCACTTTCACCCAAACACAACGCACATTTCCCCCACTTCAGGAATTCAGACCCATATCAGCTTTCCGCAGAAACCCCAACTTAAGGGATCTCTTAATTTTTGCTACATTTTCCAATAAACCCACTCCTAAACTACCCATTGAACAACAGTATTATAGACAACTCTCACACATTCAAAATCCACATGCACAAACCTCCAGTCCTATCTCACAACTCATGACCATTCAAAGCACTAATATTGTCTATGCCATAACATGCACACTATGCCATAACATTTATATAGGAGAAACCGGTCACACAGTCTTGACACGCCTCAAACAGCACCTCTACACAATTGAAAAAAACATTTTACAAACACACCTGGTCCAACATTTTCAAACCCACCCAACCACCTCCCTCCGTATTACCGGTCTGGAGATGAAATCCACCTGGACCACAGGCCAGAGGAAGGCGGCCGAATCCAGGTGGATTTCAAAACTTAATACTTTGGCTCCACTGGGCATGAACATTAAAGAATAATAGAAAACACTAATAGTGGGAGGGGGTGGGGACCTAATTAAGAGGGCTGGAGGGGCCACTGGAACGAGGAGGAGGTTAAAATAATAAAAAAGAAGCATTTGATTGCTGAACCTGGTGGTGTCTTTTTTTGTATTTGGTGCTGAATTGTATTATATTATACATTTTAACACGAGAGGTGATTCCTTCATCTTATTTACTTGATTATTTATTCAACTTTTAAAAGAAATCACATTTTTCTTTTTTAGTTATCTAATTGATCTGGTAGGCGTGTTTTAATGTGATTTTATATGAAATTTGGTTTTAAGGTTAAACATTTTACTCCCAGGTTGTTTTTGGATGATTGTCCTCCTCCTACTTTTGAATTGTTGTGGGTGGCCCCTCGGAGCTCTCAGTCTCCCATGTCCTCCCACTTTCTCCCGACCGGTAGGGGGTGCAATAGGCCCGTGCAACCCAAGGTTTGACACCAACACAAACATAAACCCTCTTAATCCTAACCCTGACCCTAAACCTAATCCTAGCTCATAACCCTGACCCTAAACCTAACCCTAGCTCATAACCCTTAAATTCTTGTTAATCTAACTGCACTGTCCAATTTACAGTAGCCATTACAGTGAAAGAATACCATGCTATTGTTTGAGGAGAGTGCACAGTTTTGAATGTGAAAAGTTACTAATAAACAAATTAGGCACATTTGGGCAGTCTTGAAACAACATTTTGAACAGAAATGCAATGGTTCCTTGGATGAGTCTAAAACTGTGCACATACACTGCTGCCATCTAGTGGCCAAACTCTAAATTGCCCCCTGGCTGGAATAATACATTATGGCCTTTCTCTTGCATTTCAAAGATGATGGTACAAAAAAATGGTTGTTTTTTTCTTTGTATTATATTTTACCAGATATGTTATATTCTCCTACATTCCTTTAACATTTCCACAAACTTCAAATTGTTTCCTTTCAAATGGTACCAAGGATATGCATATCCTTGCTTCAGGTCCTGAGCTACAGGCAGTTACATTTGGGCATGTCATTTTAGGCAAAAAAAATTAAAAAAGGGGCCAATCCTTAACATATAAAGTGTGTTAATCAAGTTCACACAGGCAGTCCTGCCTCGGATAGAGTATGTAAATGATGTCCAGTGATCAAGGCATTAGCATAATAACAGACTCATAGCATATCATTGTCTTACATTGACATCCCAATTACCTTACCTCATCTCATTATAATCACCTAATGATGTAGACTACACTGTAGATAACAGTCGTTTGTGAACTACAAGACAGATTACTGTCAGTATTACTAAACACCCATTCTTAATGAGAGCGCTCTACTCTCGTCTGTTCTCGTACCATCTTGTCTCCTCTCCTTCTCTCCTTCCTTCATCCTCCTTCCTCCTCTCTTCTCTCCTTCTCTCCATCCTCATTTCCTTCCTCCTCTCCTTCTCGCATTCCTCCTTTCTCCTTCCTTCTCTCCTTCCTTCTCTCCTCTTCTTCCGTCTCTCCTTCCTCCTTCCTCATCTCCTTCTCTTCTTCTCTCTTTCCTTCTCTTCTTCTCTCTTTCCTTCTCTTCTTCAATCTTTCCTTCTCTCTGCCCTTCTCTCCTTCTTGCCTTCTCTCTTTCATTCTCTCCATCTCTCTTTCCTCCTCTCCTTCCTCCTTCCTCCTTCCCTCCTTCCTCCTCTTTCTCTCCTTCCTCCTCTCCTTCTCTGCTTCTCTCCTTCTCTCCTTCCTCCTCTCCTTCTCCTTCTCTCCTTCCTCCTCTTCTTCTCCTTCCCTCCTTCCTCCTTTTCTCCTTCCCCTCATCTCCTCGCCTCTCATTGCCTCTCTCCTCTTCTTCCGTCTCTCCTTCCTCATCTCCTTCTCTTCTTCTCTTCTTCTCTTCTTCTCTCTTTCCTTCTCTCTGTCCTTCTCTCCTTCTTGCCTTCTCTCTCATTCTCTCCATCTCTCCTTCCTCCTCTCCTTCCTCCTCTTTCTCTCCTTCCTCCTCTCCTTCTCTCCTTCCTCCTTTCCTTCTCCTTCTCTCCTTCCTCCTCTCCTTCCCTCCTTCCTCCTTCCCCTCATCTCCTCGCCTCTCATTGCCTCCTCTCCTCTCCTTCTCAACATTCCAGTGTCTCCCTCTCACTGTCTCCATCCATTAAAGAAAAAAAGAAGAAACAACTGTGATGCAGCTGTTCTCACTCTGCGGTGTTATAGTAATAATCACCATGGTTACAGGTGTTCTCACTCTGCGGTGTTATAGTAATAATCACCATGGTTACAGGTGTTCTCA
This sequence comes from Salmo salar, assembly GCF_965601325.2. NCBI lineage: Eukaryota > Metazoa > Chordata > Actinopteri > Salmoniformes > Salmonidae > Salmo > Salmo salar. The sequence goes on from NC_138299.1 coordinate 94,038,703, forward strand.
CTCTGCGGTGTTATAGTAATAATCACCATGGTTACAGCTGTTCTCACTCTGCGGTGTTATAGTAATAATCACCATGGTTACAGGTGTTCTCACTCTGCGGTGTTATAGTAATAATCACCATGGTTACAGGTGTTCTCACTCTGCGGTGTTATAGTAATAATCACCATGGTTACAGGTGTTCTCACTCTGTGGTGTTATAGTAATAATCACCATGGTTACAGCTGTTCTCACTCTGCGGTGTTATAGTAATAATCACCATGGTTACAGGTGTTCTCACTCTGCGGTGTTATAGTAATAATCACCATGGTTACAGGTGTTCTCACTCTGCGGTGTTATAGTAATAATCACCATGGTTACAGGTGTTCTCACTCTGCGGTGTTATAGTAATAATCACCATGGTTACAGGTGTTCTCACTCTGCGGTGTTATAGTAATAATCACCATGGTTACAGGTGTTCTCACTCTGCGGTGTTATAGTAATAATCACCATGGTTACAGGTGTTCTCACTCTGCGGTGTTATAGTAATAATCACCATGGTTACAGGTGTTCTCACTCTGCGGTGTTATAGTAATAATCACCATGGTTACAGGTGTTCTCACTCTGCGGTTTATAGTAATAATCACCATGGTTACAGGTGTTCTCACTCTGCGGTGTTATAGTAATAATCACCATGGTTACAGCTGTTCTCACTCTGCGGTGTTATAGTAATAATCACCATGGTTACAGGTGTTCTCACTCTGCGGTGTTATAGTAATAATCACCATGGTTACAGGTGTTCTCACTCTGCGGTGTTATAGTAATAATCACCATGGTTACAGCTGTTCTCACTCTGCGGTGTTATAGTAATAATCACCATGGTTACAGGTGTTCTCACTCTGCGGTGTTATAGTAATAATCACCATGGTTACAGGTGTTCTCACTCTGCGGTGTTATAGTAATAATCACCATGGTTACAGGTGTTCTCACTCTGCGGTGTTATAGTAATAATCACCATGGTTACAGCTGTTCTCACTCTGCGGTGTTATAGTAATAATCACCATGGTTACAGGTGTTCTCACTCTGCGGTGTTATAGTAATAATCACCATGGTTACAGCTGTTCTCACTCTGCGGTGTTATAGTAATAATCACCATGGTTACAGGTGTTCTCACTCTGCGGTGTTATAGTAATAATCACCATGGTCACAGCTGTTCTCACTCTGCGGTGTTATAGTAATAATCACCATGGTTACAGGTGTTCTCACTCTGTGGTGTTATAGTAATAATCACCATGGTCACAGCTGTTCTCACTCTGCGGTGTTATAGTAATAATCACCATGGTTACAGGTGTTCTCACTCTGCGGTGTTATAGTAATAATCACCATGGTCACAGCTGTTCTCACTCTGTGGTGTTATAGTAATAATCACCATGGTCACAGCTGTTCTCACTCTGTGGTGTTATAGTAATAATCACCATGGTTACAGGTGTTCTCACTCTGCGGTGTTATAGTAATAATCACCATGGTTACAGGTGTTCTCACTCTGCGGTGTTATAGTAATAATCACCATGGTTACAGGTGTTCTCACTCTGCGGTGTTATAGTAATAATCACCATGGTCACAGCTGTTCTCACTCTGCGGTGTTATAGTAATAATCACCATGGTCACAGCTGTTCTCACTCTGCGGTGTTATAGTAATAATCACCATGGTTACAGGTGTTCTCACTCTGCGGTGTTATAGTAATAATCACCATGGTCACAGCTGTTCTCACTCTGTGGTGTTATAGTAATAATCACCATGGTTACAGGTGTTCTCACTCTGCGGTGTTATAGTAATAATCACCATGGTTACAGGTGTTCTCACTCTGTGGTGTTATAGTAATAATCACCATGGTTACAGGTGTTCTCACTCTGTGGTGTTATAGTAATAATCACCATGGTTACAGGTGTTCTCACTCTGTGGTGTTATAGTAATAATCCCCATGATTACAGGTGTTCTCACTCTGTGGTGTTATAGTAATAATCACCATGGTCACAGCTGTTCTCACTCTGTGGTGTTATAGTAATAATCACCATGGTTACAGGTGTTCTCACTCTGTGGTGTTATAGTAATAATCACCATGGTTACAGGTGTTCTCACTCTGTGGTGTTATAGTAATAATCACCATGGTTACAGGTGTTCTCACTCTGTGGTGTTATAGTAATAATCACCATGGTCACAGCTGTTCTCACTCTGTGGTGTTATAGTAATAATCACCATGGTCACAGCTGTTCTCACTCTGTGGTGTTATAGTAATAATCACCATGGTAACAGCTGTTTCCTCCTGCTTTTATTGGCCATATCTAAGACTGGCCAATAAAAATAAAATATTAAGATGGGCAAAAGAACAGACACTGGACAGAGGAACTCTGCCTAGAAGGCCAGCATCCGGAGTCGCCTCTTCACTGTTGACGTTGAGACTGGTGTTTTGTGGGTACTATATAATGAAGCTGCCAGTTGAGGACTTATGACGCGTCTGTTTCTCAAACTAGACACTAATGTACTTGTCCTCTTGCTCAGTTGTGCACCGGGGGCCTCCCACTCATCTTTCTATTCTGTTTAGAGCCAGTTTGCGCTGTTCTGTGAAGGGAGTAGTACACAGCGTTGTACGAGATCTTCAGTTTCTTGGCAATTTCTTGAATGAAATAGCCTTCATTTCTCAGGACAAGAATAGACTGATGAGTTTCAGTTCTTTGTTCTTGGTCATTTTGAGCCTGTAATCGAACCCACAAATGCTGATTCTCCAGATACTCAACTAGTCTAAAGAAGGCCAGTTTTATTGCTTCTTTAAATCAGTTAAACAGTTTTCAGCTGTGCTAACATAATTGCAAAAGGGTTTTCTAATGATCAATTAGCCTTTTAAAATGATCAACTTGGATTAGCTAACACAACGTGCCATTGGAACACAGGAGTGATGGTTGCTGATAATGGGCCTCTGTACGCTTATGTAGATATTCAATTTTAAAAAATCTGCCGTTTCCAGCTACAATAGTCATTTACAACATTAACAATGTCTACACTGTATTTCTGATCAATTTGATGTTATTTTAATGGACAAAAAAAGTAGCTTTTCTTTCCAAAACAAGGACATTTCTAAGTGACCCAAAACTATTGAACGGTAGTGTATACTCAGTAAATTCTGACCTTTCTCTCTCTCTGTAGTAAATATGTGATTTAACCTCTTGGGGCTAGGTGGCACGCTAGCGTCCCACCTAGCCCCAAGAGGTTAATAGTCCTCTACTGCAGGGCATCCAGAACGCGACAAACAAAGACATGTTGACTTTTGCATTTGGTTTGTAAATATCAACATTCACATGAGTAAGATTATTTATTTCTTTATTAGTCCATTATAAATAATTTAGTTTACTTGTGGCTCAAAGATAACAGGACAGTTTCGGAAGACAGATGGGTCCAGAGTAACTGGATGAGTAATTCCTTGGTATGGCTTTAGCTCAGCAGGCTACACTGTCACACCAGTTGGTCACACCAGTTGGTCACACCAGTTGGTCTTCAATAGTTCTGAGAAAACAACCAATAGGTAGGGGGGAGGAAAGAGACGTTCTAAGAGACATAAAAGTGATGTCACATGGAAGAAATAGAATACATCTAGATATGCCTATAGATACACATTTAATGTTAATGTTGTTGAATAAATGCTGTGACACACACACACGCGCGCACACACACATGCGCACGCACACGCACACACAGTGCCAGGCCATGATCATTTTATTTTATGTCAATTAGCATATGCTAATAGATTGCCACTGCCTCACCGTTTGCCTCAAAATTGCTCTCATTTTGATCTGCATATTAATTATCCAGAGAAGAAGAAGAGAGAGAGATGAGAAGACCAGCCATAAAAAGGTTTTGTTTTGTTAAAATTAGTGCACTATATCGGGAATAGGGTGCCATTGGAAGAGACAACCTTAATGAAATCAGCAGGTTTGATGTGTCCTCTTTAATTTATATAATAAAGAAGGCTTTCTACAGTCAACAGCAGCAATTCACCTTATAATTAAGGCCTTTATTAAGAGTCTAGACATTTCAGCCTGACTATTGAATGATTCATCTTTCAGAGTGAGTTAATACACACACACCAGTAAGATCTGCTTGGCTTACCTCTGCCTCTGTCAGTGTTGGCTCTGGAGGACCTGGTATTTCCCTAAACGATAAATACACAAACTGACTACATTTTTAATGCAACTCATTTTTCAAGGCATTACACTTCTGTCACTAGGGATGGCTTTGTGTTGATGGGCTATAGATGGGTTTGCTCCATATAACTAGCTCTGACACGAGGAGTCAGGAACCCCCTCTAAATGTGTAACATTCCATCTTCCTGACAGGTCCACTAATCATTGGGTTGAACCAAAACAGAGGTAATAGGTGAGGCCCAAATTGATACCAAATTATCCCTAATAATCACCCCCTGAAGGTAATTAACGCCTGGGCGGTGTCGTGTGTGTGTGTGTGTGTGTGTGTGTGTGTGTGTGTGTGTGTGTGTGTGTGTGTGTGTGTGTGTGTGTGAGTGTGTGTATTTTAGTGAGGGCGGCTGGGCTAATTGGTAGCTAATTAAAGGGAAGTGCATCCAGCTGTATCTGGACAGTCCCATTGAAGGACAACAGACACAATGGGCTTGTTGGACATTGCAGAGTACATTGCAGATGACTGAATGATCTACAAATAATTTTGCATCATAAATAAATACTCATTATTACACACACACAGTGAGAGAGACACACACACACACAGTGAGAGAAACACACACAGTGAGAGACACAGCTGTGGTATTACTTCAGTCGTTTTTTGGGGTATGTGTACTTTGCTATTTATATTTTTGAGAACTTTTACTTCACCACATTCCTAAAGAAAACTATGCACTTTTACTCCATACATTTTCCCTGACACCTAAAAGTACTCTTTACATTTTGACAGGAAAGTGGTCCAATTCACACACTTATCAAGAGAACATCTGTCACGGGTGTTGTAGGGTATAGACCAAAACGCAGCGGGAAAATGTATACTAATCTTCTTTTATTTAAGGACAAAGAAGGAAAACCAAAACGACGACAAAGAACAGGCCTGTAAGGCACAAAGCTATACACAGCAACAATCTCCCACAAAATCCCATGACAAACACACACCTAATTATAGGACCTTCAATCAGAGGCAACGATAGACAGCTGCCTCCAACTGAAGGCCCCAACACCAATTAACTAAACATAGAAATACAAACGACTAGACTGAACATAGAACTAAACTAACATAGAACAATAACCAAAACCCTGGACTAATAAATCAAATACCCCTCTACATACACAACCCCCCGAACCATATAAACCAAATACCCCCACTACATGAACACATACACAAACACACCCTAAACCACATAAAACAAATACCCCCTGCCACGTCCTGACCAAACTACAAGAATAAATAACCCCTTTACTGGTCAGGACGTGACAACATCCCTGGTCATCTCTACTGCCTCTGATCTGACGGACTCATTCAACACAACACAAATGCTTCGCTATCAATATATATATATATATATATATATATATATATATATATATATATATATATTTTTTTTTTTTTAAAGTGGTGCCATATGGTTTGCTTTGTATAAGGAATTTGAAATGATTTATACTTTTACTTTCAATACTTAAGTATATATAAAACCGAATACTTTTAGACTTTTTCTAAAGTAGTATTTTACTGGGTGACTCACTTTTACTGGAGTCATTTTCTAATAAGGTATCTTTACTTTTACTCAAGTATGACAATTGACTACTTTTTCCACCACTGAGACACACACACACACACACACACACACACACACACACACACACACACACACCACACACACACACACACACACACACACACACACACACACACACACACACACACAACTCTATCGCTCTGCTTTTCTAAGGCTCTTTCTCACACTGCAATAGAAGCATCACAACTATAACCGTTGTTTCTAAACCATTTATCTGAGCAGTAGAGTAGAACAGGGGAACCCAGAAGATAGTTTGAGGAAAAGCTATGTACCCCGTGGTCTGCTGTGGGGAATGGGCCTAAACAAATGTTGAGTGTATGAGTGGACAGCAAATTATTATATTTGAGCTGCTACACATACACGTGTTCACTGTCTGGCCTCTGTAACTGAGAGGAGAGAATTCTGAGATGTGACTGGTACACACACACACACACACACACACACACACACACACCACACACACACACACACACACACACACACACACACACACACACACACACACACACACACTAAAACACACACACTAAAACACACACACTAAAACACAGTCACAGTATAAACTGCAAGGCAGAATGGGGGTGTGATTGAGAAGTGGGGAGCAGGGAGGGAAAATACTATTGTCGATGAATAACTCTGTCTCAAAGAAGATAATTGCTGTGTGTGTGTGTGTGTGTGTGTGTGTGTGTGTGTGTGTGTGTGTGTGTGTGTGTGTGTGTGTGTGTGTGTGTGTGTGTGTGTGTGTGTGTGTGTGCATGCGTGCCTGTGTGCGTGTGCGGACCTGTTGAACTATACTTGTGGGGACTAGTATAGTAAACTAACAGAAATTGACCAACTGGGGACATTTTGTTGGTCCCCACGAGGTCAAATGCTATTTCTAGGGGGTTTAGGGTTAAGGTTCGAATTATGTTAACTTCTAAGCTTTCTGCCAATATCAGATATGTATCTGTCTTGGGAAATTTTCTTCTTTATTACAACCTCATGCTAATCGCATTAGCTAAATTAGCTCAACCGTCCTGCAGGGGACACACCAATCCTGAAGAAGTTTTATAATGATGGCAGGATATGTATTTGTATTTGTGTTTATTATGGATCCCCATTAGCTGCTGCCAAGCCTACTCTTCCTGGGGTCATTATCCTTCTCTAGCCTTACTCTAACATGTGTTAAATCATTTTCTCCTTCATCAATCTACACACAATACCCCATAATGACAAAGCATAAACAGGTTTTATAATTCTTTGCCTAATTTATATATATATTTTTTTTTGAAATATCACATTTACATAAGTATTCAGACACTTTATTCCGTACTTTGTTGAAGCACATTTGGCAGCGATTACAACCTTGAGTCTTCTTGGGAATTACTTTACAAGCTTGGTATACTTGTATTTGGGGAGTTTCTCCCATTCCTCTCTGCAGATCCTCTCAAGCTCTGTCAGGTTGGATGGGGAGCGTTGCTGAACAGCTATTTTCAGGTCTCTCCAAAGATGTTCGATCAGGTTCAAGTCCGGTCTCTGGCTGGGACACTCGAGGACATTCAGAGACTTGTCTCGAAGCCACTCCTGCATTGTCTTTGCTGTGTGCTTAGGGTCGTTGTCCTATTGGCAGTTGAACCTTTGCCCTGTCTGAAGTCCTGAGCACTCTGGAGCAGGTTTTCATCAAGGATCTCTCTGTACTTTGCTCCGTTCATCTTTGCCTCGATCCTGACTAATCTCCTAGTCCCTGTTGCTGAAAAACACCCCCACAGCATGATGCTGCCACCACCATACTTCACCATAGGGATGGTGACTGGTTTCCTCCAGATGTGATGCTTGTCATTCAGGCCAAAGAGTTCAATCTTGGTTTCATCAGACCAGAGAATCTTGTTTCTCATGGTCTGAGAGTCTTTAGGTGCCTGTTGGCAAACTCCAAGAGGGCTGTCATGTGCCTTTTACTGAAGAGTTGCTTCCGTCTGGTCACTCTACCACAAAGGCTTGATTGGTGGAGTGCTGCAGAGATGTTTGTCCTGTTGGAAGGTTCTCCCATCTCCACAGAGGAACTCTAGAGCTCTGTCAGAGTGACCATCAGGTTCTTGGTCACCTCCCTGACCAAGGCCCTTCTCCCCCGATTGCTCAGTTTGGCCAGGCGACTAGCTCTAAGAAGAGCCTTGGTGGTTCCAAACTTCTTCCATTTAAGAATGATGGAGGCCACTATGTTCTTGGGGACCTTCAATGCTGCATACATTTTTTTGGTACCCTTCCCCAGATCTGTGCCTCGACACAATCCTGTCTCAGAGCTCTACGGACAGTTGCTTTGACCTCATATCTTGGTTTTTGCTCTGACATGCACTGTCAACTGTGGGACATTATATAGACCGGTGTGTGCCTTTCCAAATTATGTCCAATCAATTGAATTTACCACAGGTGGACTCCAATCAAGTTCTAGAAACATCTCAAGGATGATCAATGGAAACAGGATGCACCTGAGCTCAATTTTGAGTCTCATAACAAAGGGTGTGAATACTTTTTTATTTTTTATAAATTTGCAAACATTAACAAAAAAAATATGTTTTTGCTTTGTCATTATGGGTTATTGAGTGTAGATTTATATTTAATCAATTTTAGAATAAGGCTGTAACATAACAAAAAGTGGAAAAAGTCAAAGGGTCTGAGAACTTTCCGAAGGCACTGTATCTACAACACAAAGTCCATGTGTACGTGTGTATGCATGTGTCTGTGCCTATGTCTGTGTTGCTTCACAGTCCCCGCTGGTTCAAGTGTATTTTTATCTGTTTTTTTAATCTAATTTTACTGCTTGCATGTGGAATAGAGTTCCGTGTAGTCATAGCTCTATGTAGTACTTTGCATCCAGTAGTCTGTTTTGGACTTGGAGACTGTAAAGAGACATCTGGTGGCATATCTTGTGGGGTATGCATGGGTGTCAGAGCTGTGTGCAAGTAGTTTAAACAGACAGCTCGGTGCATGGACAGACTTCTCCCTGTCTTAGCTACTGTTGTGTCTATACAGTGCCTTGCAAAAGTATTCTTGGCGTTTTTCCTATTTTGTTACATTACAACCTAAAATGTAAATGGATTTTTTTCATGTAATAAAGTGAAATTAAGAAAAAATTATAATAATAATTGGAAAAAAAGGAAAAGTGGTGTGTGCTATGTATTCACCCCTTTGCTATGAAGCCCCTAAATAAGATCTGGTGCAACCAATTACCTTCAGAAGTCACATAATTAGTTAAATCAAGTCCTCCTGTGTCCAACCTAAGTGTCACATGATCTGTCACATGATCTCAATATACATACACCTGTGCTGAAAGACCCCACCTGTTCTGAAAGGCAACACCACTAAGCAAGGGGCACCACCAAGCAAGTGGCACCATGAAGACCAAGGTGCTCTCCAAACAGGTCAGGGACAAAGTTGTGGAGAAGTACAGATCAAGGTTGGGTTATAAAAAAATATCAGAAACTTTGAACATCCCACTGAGCACCATTAAATCCATTATTAAAAAATGGAAAGAATATGGCACCACATCAAACCTGCCAAGAGAGGGCCGCCCACCAAAACGTATGGACCAGGCAAGGAGGGCATTAACCAGAGGCAACAAAGAGACCAAAGATAACCCTGAAGGAGCTGCAAAGCTCCACAGCGGAGATTGGAGTATCTGTCCGTAGGACCACTTTAAGCAGTACACTCCACAGAGCAGGGCTTTATGGAAGAGTGACCAGAAAAAAAGCCATTGCTTAATGAAAAAAATAAGTAACACGTTTGGTGTTCATCAAAAGGCATGTGGGAGACTCCCCAAACATATGGAAGAAGGTACTCTGGTCAGATGAGACTAAAATTGAGCAATTTGGCCATCAAGGAAAATGCAAACCCACCACCTCTCATCACCTCGAGAACCCCATCCCCACAGCGAATCATGGTGGTGGCAGCATCATGCTGTGGGGATGTTTTACATCGGCAGGGACTGGGAAACTGGTCAGAATCGAAGGAATGATGGATGGTGCTAAATGCAGAGAAATTCTTGAGGGAAACCTGTTTCAGTCTTCCAGAGATTTGAGACTGGGACGGAGGTTCACCTTCCGGCAGGACAATGACCCTAAGCATACTGCTAAAGCAACACTCGAGTGGTTTAAGGGGAAACATTTAAATGTCTTGGAATGGCCTAGTCAAAGCCCAGACCTCAATCCAATTGAGAATCTGTGGTATGACTTAAAGATTGCTGTACACCAGCGTAACCCATCCAACTTGAATGAGCTGGAGCAGTTTTGCCTTGAAGAATGGGCAAAAATCCCAGTGGCTAGATGTGCCAAGCTAATAGAGACATAACGCAAGAGACTTGCAGCTGTAATTGCTGCAAAAGGTGGCTCTACAAAGTATTGACTTTGGGGGAGTGAATAGTTAAGCATGCTCAAGTTTTCTGTTTTTGTGTCTTATTTGTTGTTTGCTTCACAAGAAAAAATATTTTGCATCTTCAAAGTGGTAGTCGTGTGGTGTAAATCAAATGATACAACCCCCCCCACCCCCCCCCCCAAAAAAAATCAATTTTAATTTCAGGTTGTAAGGCAACAAAATACGAAAAATGCCAAGGGGGTGAATACTTTCGCAAGCCACTGTATGTTTTGACCCTAACAGTCAACAATTCAGGGTTACTCCAAGCAGTTTAGTCACCTCAAGTTGCTCAATTTCCACATTATTCATTACAAGATTTAGTTGAGGTTTAGGGTTTTGTGAATTGTCCCAAATACAGTGCTTTTAGTTATTGAAATATTTAGGCGTAACGTGTTCCTTGCCACCCATTCTGAAACTAACTGCAGCTCTATGTTAAGTGTTGCAGTCATTTCAGTCGCTGTTGTAGCTGACGTGTATAGTGTTGAGTCATCTGCATACATTGACACACTGGCTTTACTCAAAACCACTGGCATGTCGTTAGTAAAGATTGAAAAATATAAGGGGCCTAGACAGCTGCCCTGGGGAATTCCTGATTCTACATGGATTATGTTGGAGAAGCTTCCATTAAAGAACACCTTCTGTGTTCTGTTAGACAGGTAACTCTTTATCCACAATATAGCAGAGGGTGTAAAGCCATATCACGTAAGTTTTTCTAGCTGCAGACTATGTTCGATAATGTCAAAAACCTCAGTGAAGTCTAACAAAACAGCCTGACAGTGTTTTTGTTTACTGTAAAAAAGCATTGTATCTGATCAAACACACATTTTTCCAGAGGTTTACTAAGGGTTGGTAACAGGCTGATCAGTCGGCTATTTGAGCTTGTAAAGGGTGGCTTTACTATTCTTAGATTGCGGAATGACTTTTGCTTCCCTCCAGGCCTGAGGGCACACACTTTCTAGTAGGCTTAAATTGATGATATGGCAAATAGGGGTGGCACTATTGTCTGATATTATCCTCAGTAATTGTCCATCCAAGTTGTCAGACCCCAGTGGCTTGTCATTGTTGATATACAACGATCATTTTGTAAATTCTCCCAGTCACCTGACATTCCTGGGGCGGCAGGTAGCCTAGTGGTTAGAGCATTGGGCCAGTAATCAAAAGGTTTCTAGATCAAATCCCTAAGCTGACAAGGTAGAAACCTGTTGTTCTGCCCCTGAACAAGGCAGTTAACCCACTGTTCCTAGGCTGTCTTTGTAAATAAGAATTTGTTCTTAACTGACTTGCCTAGTTAAATAAAAAAAATCCTCCCTTCCTAAATCTCTACCTCCTCTTTCCACCCTTTCTGATTCCTTAGCACTTCTCTCCACCATTTCTGATTCCTTAGCTCCTCTCTCCTCCCTTTCACCCTATCTGATTCCTTATCTTCGCTCTCCTTCCTTTAAACCTTCCAAAGTTCCTCCTCTTTTTAAAGCAGAACCTTTATAACAGCCTTTATAGCAAGGCTGTTCTAATTTACCCTCTCAGAGACCGTAGCTCCTCTGTCCTCGCCCGTGGCACAGAACCACCTACTGTGTGTGTGTGTGTGTGTGTCTGAAATATGACTGCATGGTTTAGAGAGAGAGAAAGCGAGAGAGCAAGATGGAGAGAGTGAGAGAGAGCAAGGGAGAGAGAGAGCGAGAGAGGTAGAGAGCAAGAGAGAGCAAAAGTGTGAGAGAGAGGAAGCGAGAGAGATAGAGAGAGAGAGGAAGAGAGAGAGAGAGAGAGAGAGAGAGAGGAAGAGAGAGAGAGAGAGAGAGAGAGAGAGGAAGAGAGCGAGAGAGAGAGAGCAAGAGAGAGAGAGAGAGAGAGCGGGGAGAGAGCGAGAGAGAGCAAGAGAGAGAGAGAACGAGAGAGGTAGAGAGCAAGCGAGAGCAAAAGTGTGAGAGAGAGGAGGAGAGAGAGAGAGAGAGAGAGAGAGAGAGAGAGAGAGAGAGTGACCATGGCGAGAGTGAGAACGGAAAGGGAACAGAGCTCGACAGAACTCTCTAAAACACCTATCTCATGTCCTTATTGAATTCTCCACTAATTGTCTGGAAGGGTCTGCATTCAGGTGTGGAATAATTCTGGACGGCCGCAGCATCGAATTTCGACTGCTGTTTCCCCTACGGTCCTGCTCACAATATCAGACTTAACAGAGCTTTGAATCCAGAGTCCAACCCCTTACACACAGTAGTGAAGACCATTGGGAGACGGCGGCACTGCCAAATATTAGTTTTTCTACAGACCAAAAGACATCACCTCATTTCACCTTTTAATTTTGGGTGGGCTAACACATTTCGGCAGTTATGCATTAATCAGTTGAAACGCCTTAGCTTGCCCGCCTATGAAGTGACCTCTTTTTAAATATATCTGAAAAAATATTGGAGTGTGTTTTCCAATGTTCTTGAACTTGGGATTTCATTGGAAGTTTTTGTCATATACGGCAGAGCACCCAGCTAATAAAGTGAGATAGCACACCTGGTATCTACTCCACACCTGGTATCTAATCCACACCTGGTATCCACTCCACAGCTGGTATCTACTCCGCTATGCAATCAGAACCATTCCTTTCCTCCATCTCTCTCTCTCTCTCTCTCTCTCTCTCTCTCTCTCTCTCTCTCTCTCTCTCTCTCTCTCTCTCTCTCTCTCTCTCTCTCTCTCTCTCTCTCTCTCTCTCTCTCTCTCTCTCTCTCTCTCTCTCTCTCACTCTGCTCCTGAGTCCCTCTCATTCCCCCTCTCCCTCCCTCTCTCTCCCCCTATCCCTCCCCCTCTCTCTCCTCCAGTTCCTCCGGACATCTCTGATCCTGTTAGCCATAGTTCAGTGGTGGCAGGACAGACCCAGAACTCGACCCAGAACTCGAACCCAGAACTCGGACCCAGAACTCGATCCCAGAACTCGGACACAGAGCTGCTTCAGAGGAAGACTATTAACTCTAGTTAGGTAAGATGTGAATGAATCAATACAATACAATACAATACAATAGACAGTGATGCTGCTGTTCACCCAGTAGCATGTATGCTATGTATAAGCATTTTGCTAGACCCGCAATAACATCTGCTAAATATGTGTATGTGCCCAATAAAATTAGATTTGATTTGATTTATTGGTACCCTGTACAGCACCACCAGATGTCAAATGAATGACAGAGTTTCAACTATTCATAAACTGTTCTCTGGGTCTGAATAATTAGTTGCCTTGAGACTCCCAGCCAGTCAAACAATGTCGCCAGAGATCAGCCCAACATACTTGCAGCACAGTACAGTCTAGTTTCAAGATTCAAGTTTTATTAGTCGTATGTATGGGATACACATAGTATACACCGTCCAACGAAATGCTTACTTGCTGGTTCTTTCTGGACAATGGAACAACAATAAGAAATAATACAAGATAAGAAACTGAACATAAAGTAAATGGCTCAGTAGAAGAGAACAAACATTTTAGCATCAGTATAATACAGGAAGACACAATTTATAGTCCAACATTTACACGTTTTTGGGGAAGGAGGGATTAGGGGGCAAGTGTTTAAATTGTGCAGTGTTTATCAATCATAATAAGATACTGGTAGCAGCAGTTGTGATGTGTGTGTAGCATGAATGTAAATGAGTGTATGTGGATATGTGTATGTCTGTGTGTGTGTGCGTGTGCCCGTGTGCGCGTGTGCGCGTGTGCGCGTGTGTGCGTGTGTGCGTGTGTGTGCGTGTGTGCGTGTGTGTGCGTGTGTGCGTGTGTGTGTGTGTGTGTGAGTGTGTGTGAGTGCATGTGTTCTAAGATGTGGAGAATCAGTGCAGGTGGTCAGTTCTGTTCAAGTGTTCAGCAGTCTGATGGCTTGTAGATAGAAACTGTCTCTGAACCTGTTGGTATCAGGCCTCATGCTCCAATACTGTCTGCTCAACGGTCAGGGAGTGAACAGCTTGTGGATGGGGTGTGTGAGATCCTTGATCATGCTATGGGCTTTCCTCAGGCACTGTTTTGAGTATATGTCCTGGATTAGTGGGAGCACGGTCCCAGTGATGAACTGGGCTGTCTTCAGCACCCGCTGAAGGGCGTTGCGGTCGTGGATAAAGCAATTTCCGTACCAGACCGCGATGCAACCGATCAGGACACTCAATGGTGCGTTCTGACTGGTTGGAGAGGACCCAGGGTGGCATTACGAATTTATTCAGCTGCCTTAGGAAGTAGAGACACTGCTGAGACGATGCTGAGATGCTGCTGAGATGCTGAGAGGCTGCTGAGATGCTGAGATGCTGCTGAGACGCTGCTGAGACGCTGCTGAGAGGCTGCTGAGATGCTGCTGAGATGCTGCTGAGACGCTGCTGAGATGCTGCTGAGAGGCTGCTGAGAGGCTGCTGAGATGCTGCTGAGATGCTGCTGAGACGCTGCTGAGACGCTGCTGAGATGCTGCTGAGACGCTGCTGAGATGCTGCTGAGATGCTGCTGCGCCCACTTGACAAGAGTGGTAGTGTTGTTGGTCCATGTCAAGTCCTCGGTGGTGTGGACACAGAGGACCTTAAAACTGTTCACTCTCTCTACTGCAGTCCCGTTAATGTGTGTTCCCTTTTCTGCTTCCTGAAGTCAACAATCAAACCTTTATTTTGCAGATGTTGAGGAAGAGGTTGTTGTCATGGCACCACAATGCCAATTCACTTATCTCCCCCTTAGGTTGACTTGTCATTGTTGCTTATCAGGCCTACAACCATGGTGTCGTCAGCAAACTTGATGATGGTGTTGGTGTTGTACAAAGCCACGCAGTCCTGGGTGAACAGGGAGTACAGCAGAGGGCTGAGGACATACCCCTGGGGGGCCACTGTGTTAAGAGTGGAGGGAGGGGGAGGGAGGGAGGGAGGGAGGGAGGGAGGGAGGGAGGGAGGGAGGGAGGGAGGGAGGGAGGGAGGGAGGGAGGGAGGGAGGGAGGGGAGAACAGAGGTGAGGTGAGGGAGAGGAGAGGAGAGGAGAGGAAGGGGAAGGAAGGAAGGAAGGAAGGAAGGAAGGAAGGAAGGAAGGAAGGAAGGAAGGAAGGAAGGAAGGAAGGAAGGAAGGAAGGAAGGAAGGAAGGAAGGAAGGAAGGAAGGAAGGAAGGAAGGAAGGAAGGAAGGACAGAGGAAGAACAGAGGTGAGGAGAGATTCTATTAGCTCTAGTTTACTGGACGTTGTGTAGAGATTCTATTAGCTCTAGTTTACTGGACATTGTGTATTACTGGACGTTGTGTAGAGATTCTATTAGCTGTAGTTTACTGGACATTGTGTAGAGATTCTATTAGCTGTAGTTTACTGGACGTTGTGTAGAGATTCTATTAGCTCTAGTTTACTGGACGTTGTGTTGAGATTCTATTAGCTCTAGTTTACTGGACGTTGTGTAGAGATTCTATTAGCTCTAGTTTACTGGACGTTGTGTAGCGATTCTATTAGCTCTAGTTTACTGGACGTTGTGTAGAGATTCTATTAGCTCTAGTTTACTGGACGTTGTGTAGAGATTCTATTAGCTCTAGTTTACTGGACGTTGTGTAGAGATTCTATTAGCTCTAGTTTACTGGACGTTGTGTAGAGATTCTACACAGCTCTTGTATAAAGTGTAATTGTACCGTAGAGGGGTACAGTGTTGTCGGGGTGCCAGCATCTCTCTCTGGGAGAAGTGGAGTGTGGTAATCTACCACACCATCTCATTATGCTGTAAACCCCCGGCAGCTGCTCACATTAGACTTTTATTACATGGAGGCGCTCACAGCTGTTCGTAATACTACAGGATGGCAGGCAGGGGAACAAAGACAGACAGACACAAAGACAGACAATTTCTGTCCCAAATGGCACTCTATTCCCTTTTTAGTGCACTACTTTTGACCAGGGAACATGTAGCTCTGGTCAAAAGTAGTACACTATGTGGGGAATAAGGTGACATTTGGAATGAGGTCTTAGATAGATCCACACAGCAAGTGTCTCCCATCATAACTAGGGTGTTTTTTTAAATAATTTTTTTAATTGAATATCTGAAACATACAATATACTTGCAGTGAAGCCGCTCAACAACTACACCACACCAGTCATCCAACAGACTCCCATTCAGAGTGACACACAGAAGCATCCAGGGTCAATGCCCTGCTCAAGGGCACGTTGACAGATCTCCCACCAGGCCAAAAAACGTGAACCCGAACCCTCCAAGTTCCCCCCACAATTCCCCAATAGCTGTCCCTCAACCATCCGAGACCCCTGCCACAGTCCCCCAAGAAGAAAAAATAAAATAAAAAAATAAAATTCATTCCATTCCCCACCCCCAAGAACCCCCCAATGCACAAACAACCAAGAGAATGAACTAAAGAGAAAAAGAAAAGACAAGAAATATATGCATGTGTACAAACACCTGCAGGGCATCAGCCTCAGGCAAACCGGCATTAGCTGTAAAAACACTGCCCCTCAGTGTCATTCAAACATACTTTTTATTATGTTTTATTTTCACATAATTTTTTCTCCCGAACAGCAACTCCACTCCCACTTGTCTCCAATTCCACATCCCAACCCTCAACTTCCCTCAGCCCCTCCCACCTATCTCTGCTGGCCACCCTCTTCGGATTTCTACGTAACACATATCTTTGAACTATGCTGTGATGTTTAATGTACAATTTCAATCTATCTAATCGAATAGAACCCACAGATTGCGAGTTGAAGTTAAATACTTTTACTAAGAGTTTTAGTATATTAGTAATTGACTGATCCGGTCTCTCCAGATCGCCAAACAGTACTATTTCTAGCGTCGATTTTAGATCAATGCTATGCATTTTCAGCCATTCCTGAACCTCAGACCAGAAACAGGCTACCTGAGGGCAATACCAAAATAAATGGTCTAATTGATTCTGTATCCTCACAACAAAATCTGCAGAGCTTCGATGATTTTATGCCCCAAATATTCAACATTTTGTTGGTGGCAAGAATTCTATATAATCATTTTTTTTGGTACACTATTTAACAGTTTTGGTACGCTATTTAACAGTTTTAGTACACTATTTAACAGTTTTGGTACGCTATTTAACAGTTTTGGTACGCTATTTAACAGTTTTGGTACGCTATTTAACAGTTTTGGTACACTATTTAAGAGTTTTGGTACGCTATTTAACAGTTTTGGTACGCTATTTAACAGTTTTGGTACGCTATTTAACAGTTTTGGTACACTATTTAACAGTTTTGGTACACTATTTAACAGTTTTGGTAAGCTATTTAACAGTTTTGGTACGCTATTTAACAGTTTTGGTACGCTATTTAACAGTTTTGGTAGGCTATTTAACAGTTTTGGTACGCTATTTAACAGTTTTGGTACGCTATTTAACAGTTTTGGTACGCTATTTAACAGTTTTGGTACACAATTTAACAGTTTTGGTACGCTATTTAACAGTTTTGGTACGCTATTTAACAGTTTTGGTGCGCTATTTAACAGTTTTGGTACGCTATTTAACAGTTTTGGTACACTATTTAACCGTTTTGGTACACTATTTAACAGTTTTGGTACGCTATTTAACAGTTTTGGTACACTATTTAACAGTTTTGGTACGCTATTTAACAGTTTTGGTACACTAACAGTTTTGGTACGCTATTTAATAGTTTTGGTACACCATTTAACAGTTTTGGTACGCTATTTAACAGTTTTGATACACTATTTAACAGTTTTGGTACGCTATTTAACAGTTTTGGTACGCTATTTAACAATGTTTTCACAGTTTAATGGTATGTGCATGTATGTGTGTGTGCTGCAGTCACAGCTCAGCTGTTCTGTATTCATGAGTGTCTCAGTGTGTGTGCTTGTGTACGTGCCTGCGTGTATATGTGTGTGTGTATGTGTGTGCATAGCGTGTGTGTGTGTGTGTGTGTGTGTGTGTGTGTGTGGTGTGTGTGTGTGTGTGTGTGTGTGTGTGTGTGTGTGTGTGTGTGTGTGTGTGTGTGTGTGTGTGTGTGTGTGTGTGTGTGTGTGTGTGTGTGTAGTGGACGAGAGGACACTGGGATAGCAGATCCCAGCTGGGAGTGAGATGTGCCACAGGCTACAGCTGGAGTAAATTAAACCCTCCACTCTCTCTACTGAAGGACCAGGCTGGACCAGGCAGGGCTGGTAACCCCCTGTACCGTCCCCGAGGAAGGGCTGCTCTGAGTGGGGACAGCCACCCAGGAACCTCTCCTGACAGATTGTTCATGGTTCTCTGCTCCCGGGCAGAAAATGTGGTTTATTATAAAGAAAGAAGCAGACCTGTACCTCCCCAACACATTGTTCATGTGCTGACAGAGATTTCATGTGACAATGTTTTTCCCACCATGGGATTTTCATGGTTTTCCTTATCTGTCGTGATACCCACAGAATGTAAAAACATTGTTACATAAATACTGGATGTGTAGACGGTATGTAGGTGTTCCATTCTAGATTCTAGACGGTGTGTAGGTGTTCCATTTTAGAGTCTAGACGGTGTGTAGGTGTTCCATTCTAGATTCTAGACGGTGTGTAGGTGTTCCATTTTAGAGTCTAGACGGTGTGTAGGTGTTCCATTCTAGAGTCTAGACAGTGTGTAGGTGTTCCATTCTAGAGTCTAGACAGTGTGTAGATGTTCCATTTTACAGTCTAGACAGTGTGTAGTGGTTCCATTCTAGAGTCTAGACGGTGTGTAGGTGTTCTATTCTAGAGTCTAGACAGTGTGTAGGTGTTCCATTCTGGAGTCCAGATGGTGTGTAGATGTTCCATTCTAGAGTCTAGATGGTGTGAAGGTGTTCCATTCTAGAGGCTAGACAGTGTGTAGGTGTTCCATTCTAGAGTCTAGACAATGTGTAGGTGTTCCATTCTAAAGTCTAGACAGTGTGTAGGTGTTCCATTCTAGAGTCTAGACAGTGTGTAGGTGTTCCCTTTTAGAGTCTAGACAGTGTGTAGGTGTTCCATTCTAGAGTCTAGATGGTGTGTAGGTGTTCCATTCTAGAGTCTAGACAGTGTGTAGGTGTTCCATTCAAGAGGCTAGACAGTGTGTAGGTGTTCCATTCTAGAGTCTAGACAGTGTGTAGGTGTTCCATTCTAGAGTCTAGATGGTGTGTAGGTGTTCCATTCTAGAGTCTAGACAGTGTGTAGGTGTTCCATTTTAGAGTCTTGACAGTGTTTAGTGGACCCATTTTAGAGTCTAGACAGTGTGTAGGTGTTCCATTTTAGAGTCTAGACAGTGTGTAGTGGTCCCATTATAGAGTCTAGACAGTGTGTAGGTGTTCCATTCTAGAGTCTAGACAGTGTGTAGGTGTTCCATTCTAGAGTCTAGACAGACTGTAGGTGTTCCATTCTAGAGTCTAGACAGTGTGTAGTGGTTCCATTCTAGTGTCTAGACAGTGTGTAGTGGTTCCATTCTAGAGTCTAGACAGTGTGTAGGTGTTCCATTTTAGAGTCTAGACAGTGTGTAGTGGTTCCATTCTAGAGTCTAGATGGTGTGTAGGTGTTCTATTCTAGAGTCTAGACAGTGTGTAGGTGTTCCATTCTAGGGGCTAGACGGTGTGTAGGTGTTCCATTCTAGAGGCTAGACGGTGTGTAGGTGTTCCATTCTGGAGTCCAGATGGTGTGTAGGTGTTCCATTCTAGAGTCTAGACGGTGTGAAGGTGTTCCATTCTAGAGGCTAGACAGTGTGTAGGTGTTCCATTCTAGAGTCTAGACAATGTGTAGGTGTTCCATTCTAGAGTCTAGACAGTGTGTAGGTGTTCCATTCTAGAGTCTAGACAGTGTGTAGGTGTTCCCTTTTAGAGTCTAGACAGTGTGTAGGTGTTCCATTCTAGAGTCTAGATGGTGTGTAGGTGTTCCATTCTAGAGTCTAGACAGTGTGTAGGTGTTCCATTTTAGAGTCTAGACAGTGTGTAGTGGTTCCATTTTAGAGTCTAGACAGTGTGTAGGTGTTCCATTTTAGAGTCTAGACAGTGTGTAGTGGTTCCATTTTAGAGTCTAGACAGTGTGTAGGTGTTCCATTCTAGAGGCTAGACAGTGTGTAGTGGTTCCATTCTAGAGTCTAGACAGTGTGTAGTGGTTCCATTCTAGAGTCTAGACAATGTGTAGTGGTTGCATTCTAATGTCTAGCCGGTGTGTACTGTAGATGTTCCATCCTGACCCAGTACATACAGTGCATTCGGAAAGTATTCAGACCCCTTGACTTTTTCCACATTTTGTTACGTTACAGCCTTATTCTAAAATGGATTAAAGAAATATATAATCCTCATCAATCTACACACAATACCCCATAATGACAAAGCAAAAACAGCTTTTTAAAATTTTTAGCAAATGTATTACAAATAAAAACTGAAATATTACATTTACATAATTATTCAGACTATTTATTCAGTACTTTGTTGAAGCACCTTTGGCAGCATTTACAGCCTTGAGTCTTCTTGGGTATGACGCTACAAGATTGGCACTCCTGTATTGGGGTAGTTTCTTCTCTGCAGATCCTCTCAAACTCTGTTCGATCGGGTTCAAGTCCGGGCTCTGGCTGGGCCACTCAAGGACATTCAGAGACTTGTCTGAAGCCACTCCTGCATTGTCTTGGCTGTGTGCTTTGGCTGTCATGTGCCTTTTACTGAGGAGTGGCTTCCGTCTGGCCACTCTCCCATAAAGGCTTGATTGGTGGAGTGCTGCAGAGATAGTTGTCCTTCTGGAAGGTTCTCCCATCTCCACAGTGGAGCTCTGGAGCCCTGTCAGAGTGACCATCGAGATCTTGGTCACCTCCCTGACCAAGGCCCTTCTCCCCCGATTGCTCAGTTTGACCAGGCGACCAGCTCTAGGAAGAGTCTTGGTGGTTCCAACCTTCCATTTAAGAATAGAGTTAGACTCATAGTAGAGAGCAACAGCTAGACTTTAACTCACAGTCTTGTTCAAACCCATGTGGTCACAATAGCATGGAAGCCTGCCAAAAGTTATTTTAGCCACAGAACCAGGGGCCATTTATCAAATGTCTCAGAGTAAGAGTGCTGATCTATGATCAGGTGCTCTCTGTCTGTCACGTTCTGACCAGTAAAGGGGTTATTTGTTATTGTAGTTTGGTCAGGACGTGGCAGGGGGGTATTTGTTTTATGTGGTTCGGGGTTTGTTAGTATATGTGTTTATGTAGAGGGGTGTTTGGTTAGAGTATTCCGGGGTTTTTGGGTTATGTTCTTTATTTCGTATTTCTATGTTCTGTCTATGTTGTGTATTTCTTTGTTGGCCTGGTATGGCTCTCAATCAGGAACAGCTGTACATCGTTGTTGCTGATTGAGAGTCATACTTAGGTAGCCTGTTTTCACCTGTCCCTTGGTGGGAAGTTGTGGTTGCATAGCTGTGTGTTTAGCCTGCAATCCTGTTCGTTCGATCGTTTTCTTGTTTTGTTTGTTACGTGTTCAATAAAGTCACAATGAGCACTCAACTCGCTGCGCCTTGGTCCACTATGTACGACGACCATTACAGAACTTCCCACCACAAATGGACCAAGCAGCGAGGTAAGGAGCAACGGAGGAATTATGTGGACTATCCGGAAACTTGGACATGGGAAGAGATCCTGGACGGGGCTGGACCATGGCACCAGGCTGGGGAATATCGTCGCTCACCGGAGGAGATAGAGGCAGCCAAGGTGGAGCGGCGCCGGTATGAGGCTCTATACACACGGTTGGCATTTAACCCTGAGAGGCAGCCACAATAAAAAAATTGGGGGGCACACGGGTAGTTTGGCTGGGCCAGGGTTAAGCCCCAAGCCAACTCCCCGTGCTTATAGGAAGCAGCCTGTTACTGGTCAGGCCCCATGCTATGGGGTGATGCGCACGGCGTCGAGGCCGAGCATTCACAGGCCGGTGTGCGCGGTGCCAGCGCCCCGCATTTGCCAGGGGGAAGCGGGCATCCAGCCAGTAAGGGTGGTGCCAGTACTGCGCTCAAGACCGCCAGTGCGCCTTCACGGCCCAGTGTATCCTGTTCCCGCTCCTCGCACTAGCCCTGAGGTACGTGTTTCCAGTTTGGCACATCCAAAGCCAGCACCACGCACCAGGCCTCCAGTGCGTCAGCCCAGTTCAACTCGTCCTGTTCCCGCTCCTCGCACTAGCCCTGAGGTACGTGTTTCCAGTTTGGCACATCCAAAGCCAGCACCACGCACCAGGCCTCCAGTGCGTCAGCCCAGTTCAACTCGTCCTGTTCCTGCTCCTCGCACTAGCCTTGGGGTGCGTGTCTCCAGTCTGGTACCTCCAGTACCAGCCCCACGCATCAGGCTTCCAGTGCGTCAGCCCAGTCCAGAGCTTCCGACGACAGTAGCCCGTCCAGAGCTTCCGGCAATAGTGCCTTGTCCAGAGCTTCCGGCAATAGTGCCTCGTCCAGAGCTTCCGGCAACAATGCCCCGTCCAGAGTGTCCGGCAACAGTGCCCCGTCCAGAGTGTCCGGCGACAATGCCCCGTCTAGAGATGGCCCACAGTCCGGAACCGAGTGAGACGGCCTACAGTCCGGAACCGAGTCAGACGGCCTACAGTCCGGAACCGAGTGAGATGGTCTACAGTCCGGAACCGAGTGAGACGGCCTACAGTCCGGAACCGAGTGAGACGGCCTACAGTCCGGAACCGAGTGAGACGGCCTACAGTCCGGAACCGAGTGAGACGGCCTACAGTCCGGAGCCGAGTGAGACGGCCTACAGTCCCGAACCGAGTGAGTCGCCCTATAGTCCGGAACCGGCGCAGCCAGAGTCGCCCTACAGTCCAGAGCTCCCAGAGTCGCCCTACAGTCCGGAGCACCCAGAGTCGTCCTTCTACCCGAGGTCTACAGCGAAGCGCTTCAGCCCGAGGTCTACAGCGACGTGCCTCAGCCAGAGGTATTCAGCGGGGGTGGACAGGTTAGGTGGAGGACTAAGGCCAGAGCCTGAGCCACCTCCACAGTAGGAGGATTGGGGAGGGGGGGGTGTTGCACGGGAACCGTCGGTGACGGCAGCCACCCTCCCTTCCCTCCCTTTAGTTTGGGGGGTTTATTTTGGTGTTTATTTTTTGTGTGAGGTGCATCCGGGATACTGTCACGTTCTGACCAGTAAAGCGGTAATTTGTTATTGTAGTTTGGTCAGGACGTGGCAGGGGGGTATTTGTTTTATGTGGTTCGGGGTTTGTTAGTATATGTGTTTATGTAGAGGGGTGTTTGGTTAGAGTATTCCGGGGTTTTTGGGTTATGTTCTTTATTTCGTATTTCTATGTTCTGTCTATGTTGTGTATTTCTTTGTTGGCCTGGTATGGCTCTCAATCAGGAACAGCTGTACATCGTTGTTGCTGATTGAGAGTCATACTTAGGTAGCCTGTTTTCACCTGTCCCTTGGTGGGAAGTTGTGGTTGCATAGCTGTGTGTTTAGCCTGCAATCCTGTTCGTTCGATCATTTTCTTGTTTTGTTTGTTACGTGTTCAATAAAGTCACTATGAGCACTCAACCCGCTGCGCCTTGGTCCACTACGTACGACGACCGTTACACTGTCAATATAGTCCTATTAATTATGTGCTGTTACCTTTAAGTAGATTTAGGTTTTGCTAAAACATCTGCCTCTGGGCCCAAAGGTTGGTTGTTCGAATCCAACAATATATATATTTTAAGTCTATCCCAAACCTTAACCCTTACCTTAACCATT